>NC_058132.1:70921349-70980556 GCF_016433145.1 Gracilinanus agilis
GGGTGGGTGGTGTTGGGGGGATGGGGGGGGTGGACGGGGGGGGGGGTATAGGGAGATGTATCTTTCTTCACAATAGCAAAGACCAGTGCACTCAGAAACAGTAGGAAGAAAAGACATCTTAAAACTGGGAGCTATTTGAGATAGGTAATGTACTGCTCTTTCATAGAGTGAGCCATGCTTATAATTCTACTTCCTGTTTGGAAGAGTAACCTTCCTTCCCCTTCCCCCCTAGGAATAAAAACGCCAGAGGCCATGTGCTACCTCAGTCCCCTCCCCCACAGGCAGGAGCATGGAAGCCTATCTGGGTTAGCCAAACTGGGGAAGAGGTTGGTGTGTTCCCCTGCTGAAAAGTAGCTTTCACAGGCTTGAAAATCATGTTGACTGGGGAGGGGGGGGGATTGGGGGGGGGATTGGACTTTACCCTCTGCAGAAAAAACAAAGGTGCTTCTAAATGGCTCTTGAACCCTTGGGCAATCAGGCAAGGACTCAAAATTATTCATTTTACATTTTGTAATATTCTCTCTCTTGCTTGGTTTTAAAATCTTTCCTTTCCCATAACAGGTAAACTATTCTATGTTCACCTAATTTACTTATAATTTCTTTCCTTATATTTAAGTCATTCACCCATTCTGAATTTATCTTGGAATAGGGTGTGAGATGTTAATCTAAACCTAATCTCTCCCAAACTATTTTCCAATTTTCTCAGCAGGTTTTGTCAAATAGTGGGTTTTTGTCCCCAAAGCTGGAATCTTTGGGTTTATCGTACACTGTCTTGCTGAGATCATTTACTACAAGTCTATTCCACTGATCCTCCCTTCTGTCTCTTAGCCAGTACCAGATTGTTTTGATGACCACTGCTTTATAGTACAATTTGAGATCTGGTACTACTAGACCCCCATCCTTCACATTTTTTTCATTATTTCCCTTGATATTCTTGATCTTTTGTTCTTCCAAATGAATTTTGTTACAATTTTTTCTAATTCAGTAAAAACGTTTCTTGGTAGTTTGATAGGTATGGCACTGAATAAGTAAATTAATTTGGGTAGGATTGTCATTTTTATTATGTTAGACCAGTGTTCTTTCCAATGCCCAATCTAGTTGCCTTCACCATCCAAGAGAACAGGTTAATTTAAAATTCTGAGCTAGCCCTTTAAGCACTGTATTGAAAACACTTGCTGGAACATCTATAGCACCCACATGTTCCTTAGAAATTCAATTTATACTGCTGCCAGATGAAAAGTGTGGATAATGAGACCCAATAATTGTATATCACTATATAGCTTTCCAGACATGCTCATATTAAGCAATATATAAGCCCTGTTAGGGCAAAGTTATATATTTCCAGGGTGTAGCACAGTGCTTGGCACCTAGGAGGTGTTGGCCACTTGTTGAATTAATTCTCTTTGAGTTTACATTTGTGAAAGGGAATCCTTTATTCTCTTTGCCTAGTTAGAGCTAACACTTTAGTTAACACTAACTTAAATACCTCACTAGATTGTGAAGACATGATCAAATGAACAAAAGCTTGAACTAGGTGGAGGAGCTCACAAACCTTAGAGAATTCACATGCTCAGAAATTCAATCAGCCAGGAATCTGTGAACCCTTTTGATGAGTATTCACCTCTCCAGAAGGTGAGAACTGGTTCCTACAAACACTGCCCCCTGGGAAGTGTTAGACAATTTGGAAGCTGTGATTGGCCCCGGTGAAAAGGGGAAGAGACAAGAACCCACTATAAAAGGTCTTGAATTTCTGGGGCTCCAAGAAGGAAGTTGGCTTCAAGAAGGAGTTGGACTTCAAGAGAGAAGTCAGCTTCAAGAAGGTCAACTCAAGGAAGAAAGTCAGCCTCAAGAATCACCTTCCACTCGTGTCATTGTCTTGACTTACCTCTTGGAGGGAACTTGGGTGAGTGGATAACTGGCTTTCCCTTCCTGTCTTCTGGAGAGAGTTTAATTCCTGTTGAAGGTCAACAAGTCCTGGATGAGTAGAGCACCAGAGCAATATTTAATTAGGTAGGCTAATGTCTTCTCTACCCTTTTGTATTTCTCTGCTTTCACTCCACCTCTTTTGTAAATAAAAGCTATTAAAGTCATTTCAACTTTGAGCAATATTACTTTGAATCGGCAACCACCACTATTATTTATAATCTTCATATATTTTAGCCAAACCATTAAAATTCAATCCTTACAAACTGAGGCTCAGTCTTTTTGAAGAATTTGAATATGATGAAGTAAAACATTATTTAATTTTTTGACATTCAGGAGATAACTCAGGATTCTGGGATCTTATAGTAGTCACTAAAAGGAATATGGATTATCCTTATCTTGTCACTGCAGAAGGTGTAAGAGATTGAATGGTATATGCCAAAGAATCTAAAACATAACCTGGAAGTAACTCCTAAAAAATAAAAATCCCTGATATCAGCTTATAGTGAGTTTCCCTTAATGGGGATAAGGGTGGGTATGGTTTTCCTTTACGTGTTCTGTGCTGGCATACCAGTTTCATCAGTATCCCAGTGGGTCTTATAACACTATTATTTCTAAAAATTCAGAAGCATTCCTGCTGCTGTGGCTTCTGGGTAAGATAACTGTTTTTTACCTTCTTTCCACCAGCTTCCAAATATCACATCTAAACCATACATCCCTGATAATCCATACCCATGCATAATGGACTAAAGACCAGAAAAACATCTCAACAATTTCCTGTTAGGGGCCTTGATGTTATAAATACAAGTGAGTCAACATTCTATTCTGGCATAAAAATTTCTGTTCTCCCAAAATGGACACAATTCTCTGGAACATTTTTCCTCCATTTTTTTGTCCATTGCTACTGAAATAATATGGTGGTAGATTTGGCCCCTAGCTCAGCAGAATACTATTCTCCTTTCCTCCACATCTTTCCTTTGTCTAATGTGGCATGTCACTTCCCTTCCTGCTTCCCATGGTCTCCAATATCAAGTGTTCATTGACAGAGCAGTTTTTGTCTTTGCCTAAAAACCAGTGACTTTGGTCAATCATGACAGAATTTTGACTCTCATAAGTGATCTTCCTAACATTTAACATCTCACCATAAAAAAGAGAACAGGAAGGCCAGTTATATAATAAGGTAATTGCTCTTTGACATCAGATATGATGTCAGATAGGAATGACTCTGATAAAGGATTCTCTCCCTGTGGATGGAAATCCCCATGATGAAAACAGAATAATAGGGATATGCTTCAAATGATCTGACCAAGAGGATGAGCCAAATGGAAATATTAAATGAGATTGGGGAAGTGCAAGATAAACTCAGGGAGTAGGGATGTCAATTTTCCACATAGATATGGGTAGAAAACTTGATTGAAATGAGCAAGGAAAGGAAAACTTTTGGATAAGACAATCTGTAAGGTATGTTGGTTTTAGAATTCACAAGCAAAAGGAACATGTTGGATGGACATGATATATGAGGGTATACGCATCATATAAATAAAGATGATGAGAGAGACTGAGTGGTGTAATGGATAAAGGGCTATCCTAGGGACCAATGGTCTTAAGTGATTTGCTCAAAGAAATAGTGGCAGAACCATTTAGAACCATAGAACCATAGAACTCCAGTCTAGGTCCACTAGAAACTCATAACAAATTCAGAGTGCCTCCCATTACACTATATAATGTCCCTGAAAAGATGTGAGTAAATTGATTTATATTTATAATCTGTTATGCCAAGGTTATAGGGAGGATAGCATGTAGCTATAGAACTGAGCAGTATTGGGAAGAACTGGGTTCAAACTCTGCCTTTTCTATCTGTGTATGACCCTGGCCAAGTCACTTACCTTTTTATGAGCCTGCATCATAAAACTATAAAGTTTAGATGAGTTTCCAATTTGCTTTAGTGAAGATAGCTTCCACACAAGGAGTTCTCCAAATGGAAGAAATTACAGACCTGGACCAAAAAAAGAAAACCCCAAACCATTCCTATCCACTCCTCCATAATGCTTTATGGTTGTGCTATTATTATCCCCATTTTACTGATGAGGAAACTGAGGCAAACAGAGGTTAAATGATTTGCCCTGGCCCACAAAACTGGTTTTGAATTCACTTCTTCCTGACTTAGGTGCAGTGTGCCATCTATTGTGCCACCAACTGTATCTAAGGCACTACCTCTTGAAGCAGACTCTCCATTTTGGACATATCTAAATGCTGGAAAAACTTTACTGACATCAATTCTAAATTTACTTCTTTGTAATCTCTATTTCAGTGCTTCTAGTCTGGACCTCTAGCGCCAAAAGTAACAAAAAGAATCTCCCTTCCATAAGACTTCCATAAGACTTCCCTTCACCTACTTGTAAAAACCTGTCTATCTTCCACTGTCTTCCCTTCTCTAGCCAAATGTTCCATTTTCCTTCAATTGTTGTTATTTAGTCATAGTTATGTCCAACATTTCATGATTCCATAGACCATAGCATGCTAAGTCCCTCTCTCCTCTAATATCTCCCAGGATCTGTTTAAGTTCATGTTCATTGTTTCCATGGCAATATCCATCTCATACTCTCCATTCTCTACTTTTGCCTTCAATCTTTCTCAACAGCAGGGTCTTTTCCAATGAATCCTGTCTTCTCATTATGTGGGCAAAGTATTTAAGCTTTAGCTCTAGTATTTGTCCTTCCAATGAATAATCTGAATTGATTTCTTTAAGCATTGATTGATTTGATTTCCTTGCTGATCAAGGGACTCTCAAAGTCTTCTTCAGCACCACAATTTGAAACTGTTGATTTTGTGATTCTTAGCTTTCCTTAAAGTCCAATTTTCATAGCCATAAATTGTTGCTGGAAAAACCATAGCTTTGACTATATCAAGCTTTGTCTGCAAAAGGGTGTCCTTGTTTTTTAGTATGCTGTCCAGATTTTCTTTCCTTCTACGGAGAAAATAAATTTTAATTTTATGGCTGCAGTTGCTGTCTGCAATGATCTTTGAGGCCAGATATAAAATCTGACACTACTTCCATTTCTTCTCTCTTTTTCCAGGAACTGATACCAGTATCAGTTGCCAAGATTTTAGGGCTTTTTAATGTTAAGCTTCAAGCTAGCTTTCACACTCCCCATTTTTACCCTCATTAAGAAGTTTCTTAATTCCTTTTTATTTTCTGCCATCGGAGTGCTATCATCAGCATATCTAAGATTGTTTATATTTCTCTTGGCAATCTTAATTCTGTCTTTTGATTAATTCAGAATTCAGCCTGACATTTTGCATTATATACTCTGCATATAAGTTAAAATAGTAAGATGACAATATATAGCCTCGTTGTACTCCTTTCCTAATCTTAAACTAATCAGTGTTCCAAAAATGGTTCTAACTATTGCTTCTTGACCCAAACAAAGCTTCCTCAAGAGACAAATAAGATGATCTGGTATTCCTATGTGTTTGAGGACTTGGCAAATTTTGTTGTGATCCACATTGTCAAAGGCTTTAGGGAATTAATGAAGGAGAAGTAAATGCTTTTCTGGAACTTCCTTGCTTTCTCCATTATTCAGTGAATGTTGACAATTTGGTCTCTAGTTTCTTTGCCTTTTTGAAAACCAGCCCACTCTTCTGGTAATCCTATTTCCTTGAACAGATTTTCAGATATCATGATCTGGAAGTCTTTTCCGTCATCCTGGCCACTGTTTTCTGGATAGCCTCCAGTTTGTAAATATTTGTTTGTGACGCTGAGCCCCTAACAGAGTACTCTAGCTCTGTTCCAACCAGGTCAGAGTTCAGAGGGCCAACACCTTTCTAATTCTGGACAATTAAACCTTTCATAATGCAGCTGAAAAAGAGTTTTATTTTTTTGGCCTCCATAACAATGTTGACTCAAAAAATGGAATGCTTATTGGATTTTCCATTGACCCAAAGCTGGAGGAATAGGTAGAATCAGAATTAGGATCCCAAATGATCTTAACAACTAGGAATGATGGGCCATATTTAATAATTTAAGCTTAAGGAGAGATAAATATGAAAGTTGAATCCTAAGGTTCACTCTTTACAAGTATGGGGAGGTATAGTCCTAAAAGTTCATGTGAAAAACACTTGGGTTTTTAGATTTCAAGTTTAATATGAGTTAATAGTGTGACATGATAGCCACACAAGTTAGGATTCATGAAGCATAATATCTAGGACATGAGACACTGTCTTTTTCTCCTGTACCCTGCCCGAGTCAAACCCTATTTGGGGTATTGAGTTCTGTTCTGGGTGCCATAATTTTAGAAAGGCATTGATAGATTGGATCATGTCCAAAGGAACCAGAGTGATGATGACTAGAGACAAAGATCTTCTGAAGATTAACTAAAGGATCTGGGGATTTATAACACGGAGGAGAGAAGACTTAGAGGGAATGTGATTTGTCTTAAAATAAATTAATGGTTATCATGTAGAAAAGAGATTATATTTATTCTGCTTTGCTCCAGAGGACTTAACTAAGGCCAAAGGGTAGAATGACAGAGAAGTAGATTTTGACTTAATTTCAAGAAAAAACTTCTTTAACAGTTGGAGTTAACCAGTCTTAGAGAGGACTTCCTTGTTTAATAGAGTGTTCCCCATAATTGGAGAGGGCTTCAAGTGAAAGTGGGATGAGTACTTGTCAAGAATGTTGTAGCAAGGATTAATTTTTCAGGTACAGGCTAGTCTAGATGTCTAAGGTTCCTTCCAGCTTTGGGATTCAATGATCTTACTATTTGGAGTAGTGAATAGGAATGGGTATGGAAAACATCTATGGGTAAACTGCCATGCCACTATGATTACAACATAACTCATTTCAACACATCCTCATTAAAGGTAGTAAACCCAAACTCCTCCCATAGGTGCTTACTCTAGGACAAGGTACTTCTCTTATATCTTCTGTCTTTTAAAAAACTCACATTTGATCTGATTTTTCATAACATTGCATAGAGGTAACTATCTTGAAGAGAATATTCCCAAACTCTTAGGGATCCTGCTATATATGAGGAAACAGATCTCTGTCTATTTACAGAGACATTGCAGATAAGAAGTTGTTTTTTTTTTTTTGAGGAACTTTTTCAAATCTGTGGGCCCTTAGAAGATAAGACATAAGAGTAGCAGGGGTCCTTAAATTCGAGATACAAGTGAAAAGCTATGTAGCTAGCTGGTATAGTGGATAGAGTGCCAGGCCTGGAGTCAGGAAGACTGAATTTAAATTTTGCCTTAGACACTTACTAGCTATGTGACCTTGGGCAAGTCACTAACCTGGTTTGCCTCAGTTTCTTCATCTGTAAAATGAACTGGAGAAGGAAATGGGGAACCACTCTATTATCTTTGCCAAGAAATCCCAAATGGGGCAACAAAGAGTCAGACACAACTGAAATGACTGAACAATAAGAAGTAAGAAAAGAGCTTTAGGTTAGAAGATGAGAACAAGCAAGGAGTCATAAGAGGCAGATGGGTTAGTTCCTGTCCTATTCGTTATCCTTGGCTTACTAAGAAAATCATGGTAGTGTAGAACCAGAGCTGGAAGGGACGTTAGAGGTGTAATTTAACCAAACTCCTTTTGGAAATCTTAATCTTTTATAGCACCTTGGTTGTATCCTACCAAGTAGAGCTCCAGCTCCAGAAGAATTTAAATGTCCTTCCTTTTCTGAGGGCAGGGGCTACCCACTCAGGTGATGAGACTACCAGTTCCATCTACAAGGTTTACATACTGCTTGACAGTCAATAATAGTGGGCTTCTCTCTAGCATGGAGTCTTTAAGGTATTTCTCAATCACATGAATTCCCTCATATTCAATAAAAGAAGAGCTTAAATTAGATATTTTCTCACCATTCTGACTTAGTAAGATGTGAGCTCCATGAAGGCAGGTACTTTCATATTTGTTTTTGCATTCTTGGCACTTAGGATGGTCCCTGATACAAAGTAGGCACTTCAATAAATATTTGACTTTTACAGGATACGGAAACTTATGCAACTGTTCATGTAAGAATAAACATTTGGGGCCCAGAGCATTTCCTGAGGGCCTTAAAGTTTTGCTTACCTAGATTTGACTAGGGAATAGACAGACTGAATGTTTTTTCACTGGAGTTTCAGAGATCACCTGTGAAGGTTTGTGTGTCCAAGGGGATTTGTAGAACTCTCTGATCTTTCCAGTGATGTCCCACATGATTTCATTTCCTCAGGTCCTTGATGATCAGGAATCTTGTTTTTCATCTTCTGTCCTGTTGAAAAGTAATAGAAGCCAGATACTTTTCTTTGTATGCTAAAGAAGCAGAGGAAACACTTGTATTCTGCATTTTACACAGTTTTGAAATCATAGGCTGTAGTCAGGAGAGTTGCTTCCTCCCGTCTTTTATTTCAAGATAATTTTGCCCCAACTTCCTACAGACTTTCCATGATGGAAGAAACGCATGCCATCCTTAACCAAAATTATACCAAATGGGATTACCCTAAGAAAGCATTTATTGGTGAATGCCTCATGTCTTAACTTCTAAAGAGGTCAGCCATGGTTTCTGTCTGCTTGGGGCCTGGGTGATTCAAGACCTACGGTTCTGCTCCTTGCAATCTGGATGATCAAGAATGATTTGGGTTGGGGGCAGCTAGGTTGCTGAGAAATAGAGAGCCAAGCCTACAAATGGGAAGTCCTAGATTCAAATATGTCCTCAGATACTTCCTAGCTATGTGACTTTGGGCAAATCACTTAACCCTTTTTGTCTAGCCTTTATCTCTCTTCTGCCTTGAAACCAATATACTGTATTGATTCAAGGATGAAAGATAAAGGTTTAAAAAAATGGTTTGGGTCCTGGGATTCCTGTTCATAGGAAGGGAAAAAAAAAGATAAGCACCTTTTTCTTCCATATTGACATATTTGTTATAGGAGATAGGCTTGATATTTTTTCTTTTGCTATTCTTTTCATCACTTTAAGAATATCATCATATCTACAATTTACATTCTTCACTCTGCTAAAAATAACATCAGAGCATATGTATGTATAACCAACTAAAATGGCTATAATATAACATAATATACCTCCTTCACATTGAAGACTCAGGCTCCCTTCATAGGAAGTCTGTGAGGGATCATATGGCAAACAGTCTCTCCCTAGGATAAGAGTTGTTTCTGAGTTCCTTTTACAGATTTTGTATATATATAATATACTTAGATTTCTTGGATTCTGAACTCTTATCTGCCTTCATCCCTGAGGCACGGCTAATCCTTCTCACCCTGTTGAGGTTCTGATTCCCACACACTGACTTTGGCATTCTCCAGTCCACAGTAATTGCTGGCACTCTGGTCCTCTGCTATGGTCTCAGTTCTTAGATTTTTAAGTTCCTAAGGCAACCCAGACATAGCATGGCCCAGTGTAGAGATTTTCTGTGGTATGGGGACTCCTGGGATCCTGAGACCTTTTCAGGGGGCATCTGAGAGGTCAAAATTATTTTCATGCTAAAATTAGGATGTTTTAACTGTTAATAAAGTAAATATAGATAGCTACAACCTACATTAGGTCTTTGGAGGGAGGTTCTCAATAATTTTTAAGAGTTTAGAAGAGTCCTAAGACTAAAAAGTTTGAGAACTGTTGGTCTAATGGATAGAAATTAGGACTCAGATTCAGGAAGATCTGGCTTCCTATCTTGCCTTGGGCATATATGAGGCAAATCACTTAACCTCTGAATTCCAGACAATTATTGACTTTGAGCTGCTGAGGAATATTTTACTCAAGAATTTCCTTAAGGTGATGAAATCGGTTTTGTACAAAAAATAAAAGAGGCACACTCAAGGGAGAATTTATCTTGATTTTATATATGGATTAAAGAGAATTTTTAGTTAAACGAAGGTCTGTTATAGATACAAGAATAGAGCTCACTTTAAGAAAACTGAATTTACAAAATATGGAGTTGTTTTTGAAAATCTAAAGATAAATTATTTACTTTACTTTTACTTTTATTAAAGGATTCCACATATGATTTTTTGAAATAGCTACCTTTTTTTGTGTGTGTACAGAACTCCTTCCACAAATACAAGACTCAGTAGATAGGGAGATTCCTAAAGTAAATAAGGCTTAAAGGGCTTGCTCAGGGTCTCACAAGTATTCAGTGTCAGAGACCATATTGGAACCCAAGTCTCCCTTATTCCATGCCTGAAGCTATCTACCATCAACATGCTCCCACTGTTCTTGGGGAGGATATTTAAAATACAATCCAATTTACTAATTTCTTTTTAATTTATTTTATAAGCACTTTGATACAGTGAGAAAAAGCATACATTTGGAGTCTAAAACCTTGGCCTGAATTCCTAGCTCTATCCCTTGCTATCTATGTGACCCTGATTCAGTGTTTCTGGAAGAAAGGGTGAGACTGACAGCTGTGTGCAACTCTGCCTCACTAAAATCCAATTTATGCACAAGTCAAAAGACATTAACTGTGATGTCATTTTGGTCCTCTTTGAGAGTATGAAGGATAAAAACCATATAATCATGTAACCTTGGGCAAGTCATTTCCCCTGTGTGTGTCTTAGGACCTCTCTAGCTCTTAATCTTTGATTCTCTGACTGAATGGGATGCAAGATGTACAGCCATACTATCTGAATTAGAAATAGCAGGTGCAGGGCTTTTGTAAGGGTTAAAAAAGGACTTAAGGATATTGGGTCCAGAAAAACTATGAAAAGTCAGACTGTGCATTTCTTGCTTGAATATGACAGAATGTTCTCCAGAGCATTCCAGTAGGATGTTTGTCCTCCTCTCCTTCACTGTTAGTTCTGGTCCTTGAATAGAACTGCTTCTAACAGTGCTTTGTTCAAACAGCAAACATTGATATAGAAAAGGAACAAAGTGCATGAATATATGCACATATATAATATACATGTATATAAGTGTTTGTGCATGTGCATATACACACACATATATATAATATTTATGTATGTGTGTATATAAATTCTGTATTTAACTTCTTGTGTATGCATTGTTTCCCCCTCAAAAGAATATAAGTTCTATTACAAACCACTGATCTTGATAGACATCACTGAGTTGCTCAAAGGCAGAGATAACCAAGCTCACCAAAGCAATCACCTTGCTCCCAGGCCTTATAGAAAGTGTGCCTCCATTAGTGAGTCAGTCAATAGGCATTTATTGAGCACCAACCTTGTGCCAGGCACTGTGCTAAATACTGGACATAGAAAGAAAAGAAGAGATAGTCTCTGCTCTCAAGGAGCTCATAATTGGGTGGTCACATATAGCAGCCACATTACCTTTGCTCACAAAGAGTGAGCTCATGCATGACACTGCTATGCATAACTCTGGAGTCAGGGAGAGGGTCCTGGGCGTCTGGGACCCCACCTCTCTTCATTGACCAAGCCTCAATCAAAATTCAACCAGCCAGTGATGTATAGTATAAAAACCACAAGATTTGGATTTATGGGATCCGAGTTTACATTCTGATTTTGCCCCATACTGCCTGTGTGACCTTGGGCAAATCATTCAGTCTCTCTGAGTCTCATTTTACAGATTAGGAAAATGTACTTTGGACTAGATGGTCTCTGAGCTGTCCCTTCAGCTCTAATCTGTTTGGTCTGATCTCTTCTTCTTGAAGGAATAATCATCTTATGGGACGAGGCAAACTGAAATTCAGTGGCCAGCCCTAGGGGCACAATGACCATCCCAGTTACTGGGAGGGGAAGAGAAACTTCACTCAGTGATACCAAGAACTGATAGTTCTGCATCACATATCTGTAGAGGGCCCTCTGCAAGGTTCCAAGCAGCCCCATTCCTTCTGTGTGAAGTAGACAGCAACATCTTTAAAAGCAACTGGCACCTGAAACACTAGTAAAGCTTCAGCAAATGCCTGACATAATTGACGCACCAGAGAAATGAAGACTCAGTCTTGTTTTTCTTTGAAGAATTATTTGATTATAGCTCTCAAGCTAGAAAAGATCTTCAAGTCTATAAACCTCAATCCCTCTCATTTTACAGAGGAGAAAACTGAGGTTTTCAGAGAACAAAGATGATTTGTACAAAGTCACACAGGGCAGAGTGGTCAGAGGTGGGATCTGAACTTCATTTCTTTGATGCCAGAGTCACCATTCTTTCCTCTGTCCTACAATCCCAGCATAGAGGGAAGACTGGAGAAGGACTGGGGAGCTGGAAGCACATTATGAGGGGCTTCATTTTCTTGGAACAAAAGAGTAAATTCTTTGAAGTTTGATTGAGAAACAGAATTCTTGGGAGATGAATCTATGCTATAATTTCAGGAGAGGTAAGGGGAAGTATGGTTCACCTAGCTCCTGGCAGTAAGAAATGCATATATATGTAATCCTGCCATTTCCTAGACTCCAGCAGTCAGAAGCCAGGAAGCAGAAGGAATTGAGGGAGAAGAAAGGGCTGTCAGGATGGCCAGCTTGGTGATTTCAACAAATACCACTGCTTGTTTTGGTTCTTAGGGTTGAAAACACTCCTGGGGTTTGTATCTATCTGAGGACTGTGCCAGTCAATCATCTCTATTATCCTTCCTGGGCTTAACAGAAAACATGGAGCATTAAGGTTCCAAGCAAAAAAAAAATCTTTAAAAGTTTAATTAATTAATTAATTAATAATATTTTTCCGTGGTTACATGAATCACGTTCTTTTCCTCTCCTCCTCCTTCCCTGCTCCTGTAGCCAATGAGCAATTCCACTGGGTTTTACATGTGTCATTGATTAAGACTTATTTCCATATTATTAATATTTGCACTAGGGTGATTGTTTAGAGTCTACATCCCCAATCATATCCCCATCAAACCATGTAATCAAGCAGTTGTTTTTCTTCTGTGTTTCTACTCCCACAGTTCTTTCTCTGGGTGTGGATAGTGTTCTTTCTCATAAGTCCCTCAGAACTGTACTGGATCATTGCATTGCTGCTAGTAGAGAAGTCCATTACATTCTATTGTGCCACAGTGTATCAGTCTCAGTGTACAGTGTTCTTCTGGTTCTGCTCCTTTCACTCCACATCAATTCCTGGAGGTCATTCCAGTTCACATGGAATTCCTCCAGTTCATTATTCCTTTTAGCACAATAGTATTCCATCACCAACAGATACCACAATTTATTCAGTCATTCCCCAATTGAAGGACATTCTCTCATTTTCCAATTTTTTGCCTCCACAAAGAGTGTGGCTATAAATATTTTTGCACAAGTCTTTTTCTTTATTATCTCTTTGGGGTATAAACCCAGCAGTGGTATGGATGGATCAAAGGGCAGGTAGTCTTTTAGTGCCCTTTGGGCATAGTTCCAAATTGCCTTCCAGAATGGTGGGATCAATTCACAACTCTATCAGCAATGCATTAATGTCCCAATTTTGCCACATCCCCTCCAACATTTATTACTTTCCTTTGCTGTCATATTAGCCATTCTGTTAGATGAGGTGAGTACCTCAGAGTTGTTTTGATTTACATTTTTCTGATTACAAGAGGTTTAGAACACTTTTTCATGTGCTTATTGATAGTTTTGATTTATCTGAAAATTTCCTATTCATGTTTCTTGCCCATTTATCAATTGAGGAATGGCCAAGCCAAAAATTCTTGCTCATAAGTTCCTTTAGATCTCTTTCCTCCCCAACCCCATCATGGTCCCTTGTGCTTAATTCACAGAATCACAGAATTTGAGACTTGTAAAGGAATTATTACTAAAACTCATCAGACAAATGGTCATCCAGTCTCTAAGGAGGGAGATATTGCCACCTCTCAAAGCAAGCCATTTTACTTTTGTGCAACTCTGATTCTTAGAATTTTTTTTCCTGATGTGAAGCAATTTTTACTCTGTAATTTTCACCTGTGACTCCTAGTTCTTCCCTTTGGGGCCAAATGGAATTGATCAATCAACAAGAATTTATCAAATGCCTTTTGTGCTACCAGTTAGAGCAAATCTAAAACCCTTTTCCACATAAGACCTTTTTTGTAGAAAGACAAAGACAGTTATTGAAATTATTGTATTCTGTTTTTCCAGCTAGATTCCCAGTTTGTTCAACCGAACTCCTTGTAGTACAATATCCCACCAGTTGTTCTGGAAATCATATTAGTGCTAATAATATTCATATTGACCTTGCAGACCCCCAAATCCCCCAGATCTTTTTCAGAACTGCTAACTATGCCCACCCCCATATTGAATCTGTGAAACTGTATTTTGTGCCTTCTACTATGTTTTGAAACTGGTCTGTTCATCTACATAGTTTTTTTTTCTAGCACAAAATTAAGAATCCTAAGGACCCTTTTTATGTTTATGTCTTAAAGGCAAACTATAGTAAAAATAGTAATATTTAGTGCTTTGGGATCAGATTCTGGCTAGTTATGATGACTCCTTTCCTTTTCTCTCTGCTAATCAGCTATCCCTCATCCCCCATCCTATTTAGCACAAGGAAGGGGTTTGTGCTATGTACCCCAGAACTACCAGTAGAAACAGAAGTCCCAAGAAAAAGCTTCAGCAAATACAACAGAAAGAATAAGAGAGTGGCTTCCAGTTAAAATGACAGAGAGAAAGGCTACTATGGAGCCAGGCTCCTCATATTCCCCTCAAGCTTGTGATAGTAGCAATGTTAAAGAGGAGATAAAGGCCCTAAAAGGCATATATATATATCAGAAATGTCTGATCTTAGGCTCAGAATCTGAGATAATGAAATATACCTCCTTCCTTCTAGTAGAGAGTTCAGGGAATACCAGTGTGGAATGTGATATAAATTGTCAGATTCCCACTCTCCTTCCCGTTTTGTTCAAATGTTTTCTTTGTTTCAAGGCAGGAGTCAATCTTTTCTTCTCACTTTCCCTCTGGGATGGTTTTTCTTTCCCTTTTATTTTTGTTGTGAAGTGTTTTGACTGTTGTCTATTGTTGACTGATGGGATCTCTCCTTTCTCTGGAACATTTTGTGGAACTAAGTTTCATTGTAATGTATTTCTGATGTTTACTTTTGATTTTCATTCCTCAGCATTTTCTCTTCCATCTACATTTTTGCTTTACCTAGATCTTTTTTACTGGTGTAAGATTTCTCAAGTTTTACATGCGAACAGTGGATTCAGGAATTCTTTTCTGCAACCTTTACTGAACTTGGTGGTTGTCATTAAAACTTTGAATGGTCCAGCCCACTTTGGTTCTGTAGCTGATTTTTTGCTAACGTTTTTGGCATATACTTTATTTCCTGGTTTGATATTGTACAAATTATAATCTAGTGGTATAGCTTGTTGGATTAAACCCATTTCATGTAATTCTCTTATCCTGGATAGCAATGCTTATATATATTTTGCTAATTGGCAGTCCCCTTCTATCATAGCTATGTAAGCTGGTTTACAAGTCCTTCCCTGCCAAATTGAATGTCCATACAACATTTCAAATGGGGATAAATGTAGGTCTCCATTCAGCCTTGTTTGAAGATGGAACAGAACTAATGGAAGAATTTCTGTCCATTTCAAGTGAGTTTCTGAACAGAGTTTGCCAATGAGTATTTTAATGTCTCTGTTCAGTCTCTCGACTTGACCTGAACTTTGAGAGTGGTATAGTGTGTGGTAATTTGCTTCTATTCCTAAATTTTTATAAACTTCATTTAGTATTGATTGTGCAAAATGGGTCCCATGATCCGAGTCTAATTTACTGGTGATTCCAAATCTAGGAATAATTTTTTTTTTAGGAGTACTTTCACCACAAATGCTGAGTTGTTTTTCTTGGCAGGAAAAACTTCTGGCCATCTAGTTAGTCTATCTATGATAACTAGGCAGTACTTAAACCCTTTGTCTCTTGGTGTGTTTATAAAGTCAATCTGTATACATTCAAATGGAGTATAATCTAGAGGTCGACCTCCTAAACCTTTGTTTTTATGCACTCCCTGATTGAACAGCACACAAATTTTGCATTTTTGACAGACTCTTATTGCATATGAGGATATTCCAGGTGCAGTCCAAAATAGTTACACTGAGTCAATCACTGCTTGTGTCCCATAGTGTCCTTTTGCATGTATTGCATTACACACATGATAGAATAAAGTCCTAGGCAAGATGGGTTTGTCTAGTTCTGAAAACCATATGCCTCCTATCTGTTTTGGCTCCAAAGTTCTTTTTCCATGTCTGAATTTCCAGTTCATTGTAGGCATTAGTTAGATTATCCTCTTCAATTAGTGAAAAATTCAGTGCATGAATTGGGCCCATTCTTGCTCCATATTTTGCTGTTATATCTGTCCTATTCTTTCCTAAGGACACTGGGTCTTTTCCAAATGTGTGAGATCTGCAGTGGACTACTGCTACCTCCTTAGGCAATTTATAGCCTCCAGAAGTTGCATTATGATTTTTGCATATGCAATTTCTTTCCCTGCACTTGTTAGAAATCCTCTATGCCTCCAAATTACCCCTGTGACATGAATGACTGAAAAAGCATATTTGGAATTAGTTTACTTTTATCTTTTTCAATCTGACACACTTTTGTTAATGCCATCAATTCCGCTCTTGAGCACCCATTTCTTTTGGCAAAGATCCATACCATAATGTCTCTGATTGTGTTACTACAGCTGCTCCTATGAAATGTTCACCATTTAGCACCAAGCTGGAACCATCAGTGTACATCTCCATGTCATATTTGGGCAATGGAGTGTCTCTTAAATCATTCCTTGTTTTTTCCACTAAAGATATTGTTTCCTTGCAGCTATGTATTGGTTCTCCCTTGAATAGCAAATCAGGAAGTAAAGTTGCTGGATTTAAAACATTACAATGTTTAAATGTGATATTTTCATTGCTCAGCAACACAATCTCATACTGGGAATGTCTCTGCAGTTTAAACGCTTGCAGATTATATTTTTTTCAATATTGCTTCTAGCTGGTGGGGGAGAATAGACATTAAGTTTTAATCCTAACACCAAATCTGTTGATTTTTGTACCATGAGTGCTGTGGCAGTGACTGCTCTCAGACAGGGGATCATTCCTTTGGCTACTGTGTCCACTGTGAGTGGTAATAAGCTTCTGGTGTAAAACTGGGTTCTAAAGTTTGGACTAATACTCCAGATGTTGCACCTTTTGCCTCTTGCACAAAGAGATGGAATTCTTTGTTATTGTCTGGGATTCCCAGGTCTGGAGCTGTTTATTATTGCTTCCTTAAGTTTTGCCAATGCCTGGAGATGCTCTTTGTTGAGTTTCAATGGTTCTGTGTCTGTGTTTTTAGTTAGATCAGACAGACATTTTGCTATTAGGCTGCCTGGGATCCATTGCCTATAGAACCATATTACTCCCCAAATAGCTCTCAGCTATTTCTTGGACTTTGACACACTAAGCTTTTGGATGTCAGCTACCCTCTTCTTGGAAATTTTTCTCGTCCCCATTTCCAAGATGAATC
This sequence comes from Gracilinanus agilis, assembly GCF_016433145.1. Lineage (NCBI taxonomy): Eukaryota > Metazoa > Chordata > Mammalia > Didelphimorphia > Didelphidae > Gracilinanus > Gracilinanus agilis. The sequence goes on from NC_058132.1 coordinate 70,938,637, forward strand.
CTAGATATTCAACTTTAGGCACTATCCATTGTAGCTTTGATTTGGATACTTTATGGCCTCTTTTGTTTAGTTCTATTGGGAGTTTTTTACTGTCTTGAAAACAAACTTTTGTAGTTGGATTAGCAAGGAGTATATTATCCATGACATGTACTATTTTTCTCTCTTTGAATACAATGGACTTTAGATCTTGTTTTAGGATTTGGCAAAATGCATTTCTGCTTTTGCAGAAACCCTGGGATAACCAGCAGCAGGTCATCTGGGTTCCATTCCAAGTAAAAGCAAAGATCTTTTGACTTTCCTTTGCAATGGGTATAGAAAAATATGTACTGCAGAGCTCCACAATAGTATAATATGTAGAATTGCTGGAATTTCTGCTATAATGCTGAAGGGACTTGGAATGACTTCATGGGACTTTTTCACAAAATTATTTATTACCCTTAAATCCTGTATAAATTGCCACTGTACTCTGCCTTGGTTATTAACTTTTGCTTTCTTAATTGGCATTATTGGTGTGTTATATTCTAATATTATTGGAACCAGGATTTTCTGCTCCAACAGGCTTTGGATAATAGGGGTGATTCCTTCAATGACTTCTTTACTTAAGATATGTTGGGGAATTTTTGGAGGTGTTCCTTCCTTTACTTCCACTTTTACTGGTGTTACAGATTTCAAAAGCCCTACATCTGTGGAATGTTTTGCCCAAACTTCTTCTGGCACATCACTTGGAATTTCCTCTGTTAATTGTTTGACCGTTCTTTTAGTTGTGAGATCTCCTCCCTCATTGCCAGCATCATAATTTTCATATTGGCATTTTTTGCTCTTTTCCCTAGAATTAGCTCTATGCATTTCTTCAAGGCATAGTATATTTGAATCATGGAAAAAATAACCCAGGAATGTAAGAAAAATAGTTCCAGGAATGTAAGAAAGAACCCTGTCCATTTTGATTTTTAGCCATTTTAAACTATCATAGAGGTTTAAAAAGAAATAAGCATAGTATGGAATCATTATGAAGAAAAAATTATAAATCATTTAAGCAAATTGTCCGATAAGAGCAAAATACCCCATGGCAACAAGTAACTTCTCTATTTTTCTTTAGAAGGAATAAAAACCTCTTGCCAAAGGAAAAAAAATGCGTTTTAAGTATATCACTTTAAGAGTTGACCCCTCCCTTCAGAATGAGTACTATTCTGATTGGCTGCTGTGTTATTTAGAATTACTGGGGTTCTATTTCGAAGTATTAAGCCTCAAGATATGTAGTATTTGACAAACTTCCTGTGAACATGTGGGGGACCTTGAAACTACATTTCCCATGGTCCAACGGGTTTCCTGTTTTGAATGACGTCTTCAAGGTAAAGGACGTCTTTAAATATTGGGAAGTGGCTTTGAACTTCCTCTTTGCTACCTAAGCGGGCTCTTTGATAGGAAGCAGCCAAAGGGAATAGGGGGTATGGACAGGTGGGTTTTTGAAATAGCCAGGCGCATGGTCCGATTTTTATTCTATCAACATGGGCCTAAATAAAATATTAGTTTTCCTCATAATATCAGCTTTTATCAATTTTAAAAATAACACTGCTGTTGTTGCCAGGTGGAGTATTGTAAGATAATATAAGTAATGGGGTCACCAGGGATATTAAAATTCAACTATGGGGTTTGTGGGAACACTCTCTGGGATGTAAGAGAGACTAAAACTGATCACTGAAGTCTTGTACAACTACACCACTCCCAAATGGAAAAATAACAGCCAACTGTCACTCTGGCCAGAGGCCTTGAATTAACTGACAAGGTAACAAGGTGAAATTGGGTTTTAATTAGAAACAACTAAAAGGAGGGATAGGAATGACTACTCTAAAATCTTAACACCTAATAACAAAACCCAAAGGGACAGGGAAGGACTTATTCACTACACTAGTTTAAGCTATCTAACTAACAGGGCCCAAGGAGTTATACTGGAGTCTCTGGGTTTCTGCCTCAAACCTGGAACCTGCCAGGCTTGAGTACAGCTGGGCTTTTGTGACTTTGGGATTTCTCACTGCAATCCACTGATGATGTCTGGATGCCAGGAGCTACAGTTGTCTCAGGAACTAAGCAGTAAGGGTTTTGCTTGAAGCACTGTCCTCTTCTCTTGTTCTTTCCTTAAATGCCACACCACACAGGATCCAGGGGAAAACTGGATGCAAGGTGTCCTTTGCTCTGAGGTCTCCCAGGCTGGCAACAGTTTTTGCCTACCACTAATGGAGTCCACACACAGCACAGATAGACTTCCTCCTCCTTCATTCCAACCTGGAATTCCCAGCTCCAGCTCCTTCCTGTTAGGTACTTCCTAATCAATATATAATCAATACCTAATAACTAGCTAATCTAATCTTACTCATAACAATATCTCTGACTAGAATGCTTTTTCCAAGATGGCTACTCTACTCCCACACTGGCTTTAAGATGTTTGTAGGCCCAACCTCCCTGAGAGCACCCACTGTCTTCTACTTTTGAAATAAAAAGTTTAGAAACCTAACTGGCTTCACCAAAACAGTTAAAGGTATAGAGGAAGGACCCTAATGTTGTTATTAGTTTGCTAGGCTAGTTGGTGCTTGAAGGCTAGCTGGGGTATCCTCCTTCTTAACCAGAGGGCTTCAAGGGGTTTGTCCCTGTAATGAAGACTGAGAACAGGGAGGGACGGGAACCAGTGTTCAGAAAAAGGACTTCTATGGGGTGTGGTGTTGTCAGTTTGCCAGGGCTTAGCGGAATGTCTGGCCCCCTAAATAGCCCTTCTGAACAGAGTTCCTGTCAGGGAGATAGTAAAACCTTGGGTTTTGCGTAACTGAAGGCTGTTAGAACTGCATCCCCGTTTTCCCCTTTCCCCTATAACCTTCGCAGATATCTCCCAAAGATCTTATCTGACTGCATTTATCAAAAGGGTGGTTTAATGAATCAGGATAAGGGATGGGTTTGGTGAGTGGGAACAGGAAAGCCTTAGTCAGATCACAAGTATGGTATGGAGTCTCTTTGCTTTAGCCAAAGCCAAAGGCTCTGGCCAGAAAATCTTGACTCCTTTCTTTCTTCTAACTGTTAACCTAATCTAATTGACAGGTTTCAATGTCTTTCTAAAACTGGCACAGAGAGAGTAACTCGTCTTCAGGCTGGCTTAGCATGCTTTCCTGGCACAGCCCCTCAAGCTTCTATAAAAGTTCAGCCAGCCCTCATTAGTTGTTGTCCAGGAGAAACAGGCAAATCTCAGGTCTTTCAGGTTGCAGGGAAATGTTGGGAAATCCTCAGGTATCCAGGGATTTGGATCCAGAGGTGAGGAAATCAGCTTCGTCCAGGTCAGCATACAGAGACAAAACTCCCTCCTCCAGTTCTTTTCCCAGAAGCCCCCTGCTGTTCCTTCCAACTGTCACTCCTGTCCTTCAAGTCATTCTGTAACATTCCAAAACTCCTCTCTGTGCAAGACTTCTTCTACAGTGACAAGCTATATTTTTTTCCATCCAGCCACAGATATCCATGATCTCTTGGTGCATTTCTATTTCTTTTGTTTCTTTGTGTTAATTCTTTCTGGATCTTCAATGCATGAATATTCAGGGACAGAATTGACCAGATTATGACTTTGTGAGATCAGAAGAGCTATCAGAGATCCTTCAGCAATGAGAGTTTGAGGCAGAGATCACCAACTCTAGTAATAGCATCAGTCAAGCCTGGTGGGGAGTCAGCACAGTTGCTGAGTGACCTTCTGGCCTGGCTTAACAGTGGATCTTCCCATCAGTTGAGACACTTCATCCAGGAAGGAACCATTCCAACTGAGCAAGTGAGTGATGCATCCATCTTTGTGGATGCAATACACTAAAGTGAACTTGGTGAGGATTCTTCAGAGAGAGAGAGAGAAGGATGCCCATGGCCAAGTGTCACAAATATTCCTTAATCCTTTTTGTTTTCCATATATATATTTAAATATCTTTGAATTTTAATCTTGAGCTGATTCTTTCCAGGAGCCTTGGATATGTAAGGAGAGAATGTATTCTATACAGTCTCTCTAAATATCTCTTTACAATAGTTCTTTGATGTCAAATGATTGATTGATATTATAAAAGAGAATCTTGAATGAGAGATTCTAAGCCATAGTATTAGAAGCTACTATTCTTCAGTTACATCTAAAATCCTAACAAAAGGAATAGTCAGTTGCCCTCTTGAGACCCAACCTATCAGAGTAAAGGGGATTGGGGAAAGTGAATTTAGAACCAGTGCCACCTTACCTTTCTATTTCCATTGTCTAGCACAGTGATACCCTTAATACATGGTAAACCAAATTGAATTTGTGTCTCATTAAAGACCCTAATCACATTCTTTCTTGGATCCTTTGTGCGTCTATCTTTTGCTCCCTCTTAGAGTATAAGATCTATGAAAGCAATGGCAGTATTTGAGTCATCTTTGCATTTTTCTCAGTGGCTCCTTTAGTATTTTGTACATATCTGGTACTAAACAGGAGAAGGGAGGAGGAAGGACAACAGAAAAGGGAAAAAGCATTTTATATAGCACTTATCATGTGCCAGGCACTGTGATTAGTGTTTTCCAAAGGGTAAAAATTAGTTGAATTCAAATAAAAGCTCTCCAACTCTTCCCTTCTAGCACCTACCTGGCCTCACTCTTGTTTCTGTGCCTGTGCATCATAGAAACTTTGGCTTTGGAGCTAGAAGGAATTTTAGAAATAATCTGGTTGAGTCCCCTGATTGAGAGATGAAGAAAATGAGGCTCAGTGAGGAGGAGGTATTTTCCCAAAATTACATGGCTAACAAAAAGCACAGATTTGCCTTTGTTTCCCTACCTTCCCCTTCTACCTCCTGGATCCCATCTCCTTTTCATCTACTACTACAAACCCATTGAAGAGTTAGCTAAAATCCCACTCCAAGCATGAAGCTGTTCCCAAATGTTCTAGGGCACTGGAATTTCAGCCTTCTCTCACCTTCTACAACAGTCACAGGCTATGAATGCTTAAAAGGCGCCTGGTTCTTTTTTTCAGAGAGAGAGAGAGAGAGAGAGAGAGAGAGAGAGAGAGAGAGAGAGAGAGAGAGACAGAGACAGAGACAGAGACAGAGAGACAGAGAGACAGAGACAGAGAGACATACAGATAGAGACACAGAGACAGAGACAGAGACAGACAGACAAAGACAGACAAAGAGACAGAGACAGACATTGACAAATGGAGAAACAGAGTCAGAGAAAGAAAGATGAGAGAAAGAGTGACAGAAAGGCAGAGACAGAGAAAAGAAGAGAGAGAAAAAGGGAGAAAAGGAGAGAGAGAGAAGGATGAGAAAAAGATTGGAACAGAAGGAAAGAGAGAGAGAGATTTTAAGAGGCAAAGATGAACAGAGACAGACTTCAGAGACAGAGATAGAAGGAGGAGAAAGAGAAAGCAAGACAGTTGAGAGAGAGAAGGAGCAAAAAAGAGAAAAAGGAGAAAGAGAAATCGAAAGAAATTGGAAGAGAGATTGAGAGAGACAGACATGGAGAGAAATCTTCAATATAGAGTCATGCTTAAGGTTGTCCAGAAGTTCTTTCTTTTCTTCTCTCCCCTGACCCAATCCTGTTTAACAGTCACTTACTGCAAACACTCTAAGTATAATGAAAATCAGCTTACGTTTATGGAGAGATGAAACCCATTGTAAAAGTACATACAGTAAGTAAAAATGTGTCAGGGAACCAGGCTTGATTTTTCCAGGATGCAGTGAAGTAAGGATGGAGAAAGTGTAGAAGGGATATATTCATGCCCTCTGAGTTTGACAACAAATTCTATCCTGGTACATCAGTCCTTCTGTGCATCAATGAGCCAGATGAGGCTCTAATTACTCACGAATATATTCAATTCAAGGTAGTATCATCATTCTTTTGTCATCCTCTGCTGGCATCCACTACTGTGGCTCCAATGTCCCAGGGCTTCTATATGTTGTGTTTTTTTTTTAAGTCCCTTCTTTTAGCTGTGAAAAACTACATTTCCCGTCAGCTTCTGGATCTTAAAGGGTTACTCATACTGTTTCTATTTCTTTTCCTCCCTCCATTGGCTTTCTCTAATATCTCTCATAATCTCAGCACAAAGGGAGGTATATAGTAAAGATTCCATAAATGCTTCCTGAATAATTTCTTCCAGGTGACTGTACACCATCATGCTTGGTTAATTATAATAAATCAGATTAATGGGGCTCTTGAAGGATTACAAAGTACTTTCCTTACTGATAATCTTATGAGGGAGCTAAGGGCAACTGTTATACTCCCCAGTTTGTAGATGAGAAGCTGTGGGAATTTGAACTATGTGTCTGAGAAGAGTTTCAGAATCTAAGACTAACCCTTATCCATCCATGCTGATCCTGGTAATGAGGATGATGAGGGCTAAAATGAAATCAGGTTTGTTTTGCTTAGCTCCTCAAGGCAGGTGATGCTTTAGGTATGGTTTAGGTCACAGGCCAGGGTCCCAAGGCCAATAAGAATGAATTGCTTCTACCTACTGTGTGTGGTGACTCATACCTACAATCTTTCTTACTAGGAGGAGGCTGAAATTGGTGGATCAACTGAATTCAGGAGTTCTAAGGTAAGTCAGGGCTAAAGTCAATGAATGGATTCAGGAGATCCAACAACAATATGATGAACCCTTCAGGAGTAGAGAGTGGGGTGGGAGTGGGGGGAAGAATAGGGAAAGCAGGCTGCTTAAAGAGGGGTAACCTGACCCAAATTAACATTGGAGTGGGCCAAAAGGTGCTGATCAACAGTGGGGTGGGAACAATAAGTGATTGCCTTACTTGGGTGAGAAAGGGAAACCAAGTTTCAAAAAGAAAAAATGGAAAGAATGGTCCATTCCAAGGCTTTCTACTTACTAGGGTATTCTGTTCTGCATTACCACTTTGATGAATGCAGCCTTTATGTCCTTATTCCTAAGGCTGTAGACCACTGGATTGAGCAGGGCTGTGAACACATTATAGAAAAGTGAGATCTGCTTGTCTCTCTCTGGGGAGTAGTTGGAGTTGGGCCTCATATAGATGTATATGCCAGGTCCATAGAACAGAGTGACCACAATGAGGTGAGAAGCACAAGTGGAAAAGGCTTTACACCTGCCTTGGGTGGACTTGATCTTGAGGATAGCCATGGTGATGCGGACATAGGAGGCCAGGATTAGTGAAAGAGGGACTAACACCACGAAGATGCTTATGATGAAGTCTACTAGCTCAATCAAGTGTGTGTCCATGCAGGCCAAGCTTCGGACTGAGGGACCTTCACAGAGGTAATGATTGACCACATTGGGGCCACAGAAGGGGAGACTCATGGTAAAGTAAGTATGGGGTAGGGAGAGGAAGAAACCACAGGAGCAACTACCTACCACTAACCTCACACACAAATTCCAGTTGAGGATGAGGGTGTAACGCAATGGAAAGCAGATGGCTACATAGCGATCATAGGCCATGACTACAAAGATGATGCCCTCACTGAGACCCAGGGCACCAAATACATACATCTGCATCCAGCAACCTCCAAAGGAGATGAGCTTAGAACTAGAAAGCAGGTGCACCAACATCTGAGGCACTGTGCTGGTGACATAGCCCAGGTCCAGTAGGGAAAGTATACTGAGGAAAAAATACATAGGTGTGTGGAGGTGAGAATCTAGACATATGAGGAGGATAATGAGTCCATTGCCCAGTACTGAGCAGAGGTAGAGAAGAAGAAAGATGATGAAAAGGATCCTATTTGAGGTGGAATCACTGGAGAAGCCAAGCAGAATAAATTCAGTAACAGAACTATGGTTTGATGCTTGGAACATTGAGACAGGAGGGACCTGAAAAGGGAAAGAGAAAAGATGATGGAGTCTAGAAACTGCAGCATTGGTCAAGGGCTGGATAGATACAGGGCTTTCTGAGATCTTTAGTTGAAATCCTGATATTGAAAAGTCCTTCCTTCAGAGCTTTTGTAAAATTCTAAAATTGTGGATTTTAGAACCTCAGGTATCTTTAAAAATAATCTAGGTTTATCCGTAATTTTATACATGGGGATCTCAGAAAGATGACTTGCTTAAGACCACATATCAGATTAAGAGAAGAGGAGGGACATGGGTTGGGGTCCCTTTTTTGCTTGTTCAGTACTGTTTCAATGGTACCCCACTATTTCTTTTTTAGGCATCCTCTGATTTTTATATGATCTCAGAAAGCATTTTCCAGGACTTTTACCTAAACAAGAGTTTTCTCTAGACTATCTCCAACAAGAGGACATCTTGTTTTTGCTGAAATCTCTCTATTGGTATCCTTTATTCTTTTTGGTTAGCTTTAACTTGAGGGACCTTTTCTATGTACTAATTTGATATTTGCTCTTTAATTTCTGCCTACTTCCTTAAGTTCCCCACTCTGAAGTCAGATAAAATAAGCATTTCCTCATCCTGAAAATTATTCCCATCCTAATGAGATCTAAGATCACATTATCTTTTTTGTCTGCTATCTCCCACTTTTGATTCATAATGACCCTTCAAGCCCACTAAGACCACTAGGTCTTTTTTCCATGTGAATTATTGCTTGCCATATTCTATCCTGTACAAAGTGTTTGTACCACATCTGAATAGGATCCCAATGATTTTCAAGAGGTGAAAAGATGGTGTCATTTTTCCCCTAACCACTACACCATCTAGAATTTCTTGAACAAACAAAATTCCAAAGCACACTCCTTTTTGAGGTAAGGGTCAGGGAGAATCTTAGGTTAGGGAAGATCATTTAATTCCCCCTGCCTCCTCCATTTTACAAGTGAAGAAACTGAGGCAGAGAGAAATCAAGGAATATGCTGAAGATCACATATACTATAAGTAGTCTAAGATTCAAACCCATCTTTTTTTCCCTATCTTGTGATACTCCTACAATCAAAGCCACCCCTTCTAAGACTGGTTAAAATGGAGAATAGGATGACCATAGCAATAAATGAAACAGCTTATTAGGACAAGATAGATTTTTACTCTGTATAGTTAGAAGGAACCACTCCATGTCTGAGATCATGCAGCTCCCTTCTGAAATTTCAAATGATAAAAAATATTTCTTAATAAAATTATATATATGAAATGTGAGAATTAGTCAAAATACATGTAAATCAGTTCACGAAACTGGGGATATTCAGGCTGTAAAGAAAAAGATTCAGAGTGTCTGGGTATTTGAAGAGTTGCTCTTTTCAGCCACAGTGTGCTAATGGGTGGGAGATGGAAAGAGGTAAATTTAAACCTAGATTAGTTACTTGTGAGGAGAAACAGAGTGAAAGGAGAAAGAACAGGATCAAAAAAGGAAAATAAAATGGAGGGAAATACACAGATAATAATCATAACTGTGAATATGAACAGGATGAGCTCACCCATAAAAAGGAAATGTATAGCAGAGTGCAATAAGCAGAACCTTATGTTATTGTTGTTTGCAGGAAATCTACTTGAGTCAATGAGAAACAAGTAAAGGTAAGGGGATAGATCAGAATCTTTTGTGCTTCATCTGAACTACAAAAAGCAGGAGTAGCAATAATGATCTTAGACAAAGCTAAAGCAAAAATAGATCTAATTAAGAGAGATAAAGAAGGAAATTACATCTTGGTAAATAGTACTAGAGACAATGAAGTAATATCAATATTAAATATATATGTACCAACTAGTATAACCTCCAAGTTTTAAAGGAGAAATTAGATGAACTTCAAGAGGAAATAGAGAGTAAAACTATAGTTGTGGGTGATCTCAACCTTTCTCTCTCAGAATTAAATAAATCTAACCAAAAAATAAACAAGAAAGAAGTAAATGAAGTGAATCCAATTTTAGAAAAAGTTATATTTAATCTCTGGAGAAAATTGAATGTTTATAAAAAAAGGAACATACCTTCTTTTCAGCAGTACATGGCATTTACAAAAAAATTGACAGTGTACTAGGGCATAAAAATTTCACAGCCAAATGCAGAAAAACAGAAGTAATGATACATATTTTTCAGATCATAATGCAAAAAATTATAATCAATAAGGGACCTTGGAAAAACAAATAAAACAATAGTTGGAAATTAATCTAATTCTAAAAAATATATGGGTCAAAGAACAAAGCATAGAAACAATCAACACATTTCATTAAAGAGAAGGACAATGGGGAGACAACATATCAAAATTTATGAAATACAGTCAAAGCAGTACATAGAGGAAATTTTATATCTCTGAATATTTCATGTCACTAGAGAAAAAGCATATTAATAAATTGGTCATGTGACTAAAAAACTGGAAAATAAAAAATAAAAATCCCCAATTAAAGACCAACCTAGAAATCCTCCATTCAACTAATAAATAAGATTAGGTGTTAATTTTGTGGGAAAAGTAGATCATTAGTTAATTTTATTTTTAAAAAGGAAAGAAGAAAATCAGATTACCAGTATCAAAAATTAATAGGGTGAATTCACCTCCAATGAAGAGGAAATTAAAGCAATCATTAGGAGCTAGTTTGTTAAATTATATAACAATATATAACAATAAATCTGACAATCTGAAATAGGTGAATATTTACAAAAATACAAATTGTTCAGATTGATGGAAGAAGAAATAGAACACTTAAATAATCCCATATAAAAAAAAAAGTAAACAAGATATCAAAGAACTCCCTAAGGAAAAATCGGACAGGGCCAGATAGATTAAAAGTGAATTCTGTCAAATGTTTAAAGAAAAATGAATTCTAATACTATATAAACTATTTGGAAAAATAGACAAAGGAGGAATCCTATCAAATTCTTTTTATGACACAAATATGGTGCTTATATGTAAGTCAGGAAGACCAAAAACAGAGAAAGAAAATGATAATTTCCTTAAAGGATATCAATTCAAAAATCTTGAATAAAATATTAACAAAGAGACTACAGCAATATGTCACTAGGATCTTTCACTATGTCCAGGTGAGATTTATACCAGAAATGGAAAGCCAGTATATTAGGAAAAGTATCAGCATAATTAACCATTTCACTAACCAAACTAAAAGAAATCATTTGATTATCTCAATAGATGCAGAAAAAGCCTTTCACAAAATACAACACCCATTCCTATTAAAAAACACTAGAAAGCATAGGAATGAGTGGGCCTTTCCTTAAAATAATAAATAGTATTTTTTAAACCCATCAATAAATATCCTTTGCAATGGGGATAAGTTAGGAGCCTTCCCAATAAGATCAGGGGCCAAGCAAGGATGCTCATTATTACCACTATTATTTAATATTGTACTAGAAATGCTGCCTTTAGCAATAGGAGAAGAAAAGAAATGGAAGGAATTAAAGTATGCAATAAAGAAAACAAATTATCACTCTTTAGATAGTATACTTAGAGAATCAACTGAAAAACTAGTTGAAATAATTAATGATTTTAATGGAGTTTCAGGATATAAAATAAGTCCACATAAACTATCAGCATTTCTATTTACCAACAAAGTCCAATACTAAGAGATAGAAAAAGAAATTCCATTTAAAATAACTCTAGATAATATAAAATACTTGGGAATCTACTTGTGAAGATAAACACAGGAATCATATCAACATAATTAAAAAACACTTTTCTCACAAAGTCATATCTAAACAATTGGAGAAATATTAATTGTTCAAGGTAGGCCAGTCTAATATAATAAAAATGACAATTCTACCTAAATTAATTTGCTTATTCACTGCCATACCAATAAAACTACTAGAAATTATCTTATAGAACTAGAGCCAGAAAAAATAATAAAAAAATTCATCTGGAAGAAGAAAAGGTCAAGAATATCAAGGGAATTAATGAAAAAATTGTGAAGAAAGGTGACTTAGCAGGACTAGATCTCAAATTGTACTGTAAAGCAGTAATCATCAAAATAATTTGGTATTGGCTAAGAAAAAGAATGGTAAATCAATGGAATAGATTTGATACACGATATATAGCAGTAAATGATCTTACCTATCTAGTGTTTGCTAAACCCAAAGATCCCAGCATTTGGGATACAAAAATCACTATTTGACAGAAGACTGCTGGGAAAACTGGAAAATAGTATGGCAGAAGCTAGATATAGACCAATACCTCACACCTTATACAAAGATAAAGGTCAAAATAAGTATATGATTTAGACATAAAGGGAAATACCATAAGTAATAAGGGGAAACACCATAGTTTACTAGTTATATCTGTGAAGAAAAGAAGTATTTATGACCAAACAAGAGATATAAAACATTATAAGATGTAAACTGCATAATTTTGAATATATCAAATTACAAGGTTTTTGTACAAGCAAAACCAAAGTAACCAAGATTAGAAGGGAAACAACAAACTGGGAAAGAATTTATAATAAATTTCTCTGATAAAGATCTAATTTAAATTCATAAGAATACAAGCCATTCCCCAGTTGACAAATGATGAAAGGATATGAACAAGTCATTTTCAGATGAAATTTTCAGATGAGATTTCAGAAGAAATCAAAGCCATCAATAATCACATAAAAATGTTCTAATCCACTCTTGATTAGAGAAATGTAAATCAAAACAATTCTGAACTACCACCTCACACTTTTCATATTGGCCAATATAACAGTACTGGAAAGTGATAAATGTTGGAGGGGATATGGCAAAATTGGATCACTAATGCATTTTTGGTGGAGTTGTGAACTGATCCAATCATTCTAAAGGGCAATTTGGAACCATGCCCAAAGGGCAATAAAAATGCATATCCTTTGATCCTGTGATGCCATTTCTGAGTCTGTATCCCAAAGAGATCCAAAAAAAGGGGGGGAAGTTTCTACTTGTACAAAAATATTTATAGCAGCTTTTTGTGATGTCAAAGAGTTGGAAATTGAGGGGATGTCCATCAAATGAGGAATGGCTGAACAAACTGTGATATATGATGGTGATGGAATACTATTATTGTGCTGTAAGAAATGATGGACAGGATGATTTCAGAAAAAAGCCATAAAGACCTATATGAACGGATACAGAACTAAATAAGCAGAATCAGGAGAACTTTGTACACTGTAACAGCAATATTGCATGATCATCAACTGTGAAAGGCTTAGCTATTGTCAGCAATACAATGATCTAGAACAATTCTGAAGGATTTATGACAAAAAATGCCATTCACCTCCAGAGAAAGAACTGTTGGAGTCAGAATGAAGATCAAAACATACTATTTTTCACCTTATTCTACTTGTGTTTTTACTTTGAGATTTTGGTTTTACACATGTATTCCCTTACAACAATGAACTGTATAGAAGTATGTTTTGTATGATAATACATGTATAACCCAGAAAAACGGTCTCTGTTGATGTTAGAGACACGTATTTGTAGAGGACTGAGGTGAGGATCTGTATGACTTTTTCTTATATCATTCAGCAAATGAGACATTGAGGGGGTCATTAATACAATTTCCCCAGCCACAGATACAACTCTCTCATCTTTAGTCAAAAGTCAACTAACTCTCCTATATGTGGTACATATTTATCACTTCCCTCATACCCAGTCATAGATGCATCAACTTTTCTACTTCTTTCCCCATTAACAAATGCATCAATTTTTACCATCCCAGTCACATCTCCCCCATTATTTCCACCATGAACCAGGCACAGATCCATTGACACCCACATATCCGAATCACAGATTCATCAACCCTCTCATCCTCAATCAGAGATCCATGACCTACTCTATGCCCTGACAAAGATTCATAAAATACCTCATTCTTACTCCCTGAGCTTCAATTCCTCTAAAGTCTGGGGGAGAGACAGGAGGAAACATTCCATAGGACAATGCCACCACCAGCACCTGAAATATCATCTCTTAATAAATGACTGGAAGGAAGCTAGGACGCTTCATCTAAGAGCCAAAGGAATAGCTTTATCCCTTTCCACTGCACAACTCCAGACTACCAGCCTGTTTTCACCCCTGCCTCTGCAGCCATCCTCCAAAAGAATCCTTGGAAAGGAATAATTTGACAACTTCCTCTAAAGGTGCTGCAACCATCATTTCTTTAGCAGGTACAGCTATTGGAGACCTATAAAAGAAAGTTCTGGTTACCAAATTTTGAAACACATCAATGAGTCAGCATCAGAAATGGATATTATATCAATGGTAATGATATTAAAGAAAATGCATTACCATGTCTTGTTCCTGTACCCTGAAGATGTACCCTAAAGATTCTGTGTCCATTCCTATCTCTTTCCCTTTTGAAATGAGAGTTCTTTGAGAATAGGAACTGACTTACTCTTCTTTTTGTATCCTCAGTGTTTACTTGGCAGAATGCTTTGCACAAAGCAAGTGTTTCCATTTTTCCTTCATTTAAATTCATAGATCCTCTAAATCTCTCCATGAACCTGTGGACTCCAGGTAAAGGATCCTTGGTCAAGGAATTAGTGAGGAATTAGTTGGAGACAGCAGGAAGAGAAGGAGAAGAAATGATTAAGGGATGGAAAGGTTATGAACAAAAGGAATGGAACTACAAAGGAGAGAGAGAAGAGGGAAAGATGGGGGAATGGGCTGGATAGGGGAGATAGGAAATGGAAAGCTTCCCTTTCTTCACATTCTTCTATTTGCTGACCAAGCTTTTCTAGCCTCTCTGTTACTTCCCCATCTCTCTCTCCCTGAAGTTCTCCAAATCTGCCCTTTTCTGGCTCCTTAGCTCCTGACTTTTCTTCTTTCTTTCTTCCTTTCTTCTTGCTATTTTTTTCTCTGCCCAGATCAGTCATCCCAGATAGAACCATTACCTCACCCTTCAGATAGATGAAATACAAAGACCTCCAATGGATAGATCACTTGTTTCTTTGAAAAGAAGTTTGAGTAAGAGCCAAACAAAGGGTCTAGGTCACCAGCAAGGCTAGTGGATTCCAGGCCATTCCAAGAAGCCACCAGGCAAGCTCTGAACATCAAAGAACTCATGGGCTTATTCTGCTACCTTTTCTTTCTTTACAAGCTCACTTACTGCCACTATCCCTGGTCTCAGGACACTACTGCTTCTTCCAGATCAGGGAACCCTTTCTGCCAGGGCAGAGAAGGTGTGTGTGTGACTTCTGGGAAACACTGAAGCAGTGCCTAAGGAGAGAGTCCCCTAGCCCTGCTGGTGAGAGGAGAAGCACATCCCCATTGACCAATCAACTAGGGTTTTTATGAGTCTATGTAATGTTCAGGTCTCCTTAGAGAAATGAGAGGGAAAAGCACCTGCCTCTTTTACACCACACCCAGGAGGATCTGTCTTCTCTTATCTTGCCTACCCCCCCACTCCAGGTGATTATCCAGGAATAAGTTTCCTGGGAATCCTAATTATCAGAAGAATTTTACAAAAATGGAGATCTAAGGAAGAAAGAGAGATGGAAGGAGCTTTCTCATTATCCTGTACTCATTTGGGAAATGAGCTCAGAGTTGGAGAAAAGAAGGGAAGAAACAGGTAAATCTGAGTCATTGGAATCATAATTCAGATTCTCTTCTGAGCTTCTGAAGTTTTCTTCCACCATTGTCCTTCTCCTCCTAGGGAAGGCAAGGGAAAGAGAAAAGGGTTTCAGGGATTGGAAGAGAACAATGGAGAGAAAGTATTAGGGGGGCTGGTCAGGGGGACAGACAAAGGGAGAAGGCATGGGGCCAGGGCCAGAGAACTTAGAAATGAGATGCATGTAGGAAAGATAGGCAAAAATGTTAGAGGAAGTTCTCAACACCAGGAAATCAGATGCTTCATACTCCTTCTTTGTCAGAGTTGGCCCTGTGCTTAGCCCCAATAGAAGGATGCTTATGGTTTTAATGCAGAAAGGTTGAATAGCCCCACCTGGAAAAATCTATTGACCCATCAGGCCACCATGCCTCTTCTTTTCCTCCTCCTAAAATGTGTAGCATCAGGGTCCCTAGTAGTTAACCAACTCAACCCCCTTATAACAGGTGTCCTGAATGGTACTTTTATATGAACTTGTTTTTCTACTTTCTGTATCAGAACTCAGGAAATATAACCACACAGTGCTTTGCATAGTTTATTGACTGTTTGACCAATGTTAAAAGAGGAATGATGAATTGGGGAAGAGAGAGGACACACACTCTCACCCATGGACCTCTGTGTGAATGCTGCTAGCAGAAGGGTTAAGCCTCTCCCCACCTGACAGGCTTTGCTGGATTGAGTCTACCATCTAATGCCAACCAGATGGACAGATCTATCTCCACCTAAGAGATCTCTGAAACATCATCCCATTTTGTTTTTAGACCCATGCAGTGAGGAACCAACATACCAACAAAGTGACAGCATTTATCAGGTTCCTGATGATATATCTGACTATGTTTGGGCTAAAAATTCAAATGATGTGGGCAGAATTTTGTCTGCTGGGCCAGCGAGAATAGAAGTTAAGGAAGGATTACCACCATGAATTCCTTAGTTTAAATTAAGCAAAGATGCGATCGAGGGAGTGAAACCCATCATTTAGAGTTTATTACAGCAGGGAATTTTAAGATATGGCTTCTCAGAGTACAACAGCCCTATCATGGCTGTGAAGAAAGCCAAACTAACTCCTGATGGGAAGACTCAATGGAGATTGGTACAAGATCTTAGAGCTGTTAATAACCATGTGCAGAAAACCTATGCCATGGTTCCTAGTCCATCTCAGATCATAACAGCTATACCAAACACAGCTTCTTGGTTCATAGTGATAGATCTCTGTTCAGCCTATTTCTCTGTTCCTCTGCACAGAGACAGCCAGCAGCTGTTCACTTTTACCTGGCAAGGCAAATCCATCTTGTAGGCTCGTTTGCCACAAGGTTTCTGGGATTTGGCCTCAGTCTTCTGCCAAGTGTTGCAGAGAGACCTTGATTCGATCACTTTCTAAGACAGAAAGATGGTGCATTATGTTGATGATATCCTGCTAATGTCACCATCAGTTGAAATCTGTCACAGGGAGAGTGTGCACTTGATTAAAGAGCTAGGAAAATGTGATCATAAAATTTCCAAGCCCAAACTTCAGTTCGTGAAACCAAGAGTGGAGTATTTGGGATTCATCTTGGAAAGGGGCACCAGGAGTATTTCCCAAAAGAGAACACAGGACAAACAGAAGTTGAGCTTGCCAAAGACCAAGAGGCAGCTCAGGGCAATCATAGGAGTAACGAGCTTCTGTAGGAACTAGATTCCAGGTTATGCTTTCATCGCTAAACCTCTGATAGAGCTAACCAGGAAGGAAGTTCCAGAACCCTTGAAGTTAACCCATGCCATTGAAAAGCACAAAGTGCTAGCTCTATCAGTGCCAGTCCTAGGCATCCCTAACCATGAGGAACCTTTCCTACTTTATGTTCATGAGGTTAAAGGGATAGCTTCTAGTGTTCTCACATAATCATTTGGGAGTACCCTTAGACCTGTTGCATATTATAGCTCAAAGCTAGATCCCGTTATCTGTGGAATGCCAAGTTGTTTAAGAGCTATTGCTGCTGTAGCCATCATGATTAGGAAGTCAGCTTCCTTTGTATTAGGGGGTGAGCTGAGAGTATTTTCCCCACACCAAGTGGAATCTACTCTTAGAAACACTAAACTCCAAGCTTTCACCTCCCAAATGTTACCTCAATACCAAGCAACCCTGTTGGATAGTGAAAACATCACATTTCATTGGTGCAAAAGTTTAAATCCTGCAACTCTGATTCTAGATTTACCTCTGGAAGGACAGAGTCTACATATCTGTGAAGATGCACTTAACATCATGCATAAAATTAGGGAAGATTTATATGATACACCAATGGAAAATCCCCAGCTGAACCTCTTTACAGATGGCTCATCTTACTTAGTAGACAATCAGAGATTTACTGGTGCAGCAGTGGTATCAAGTTCTGAAACCCTCTGGTACTCATCTCTACCTTCTACCATGAGTGCTCAAGAGGCAGAGTTGGTCAGATTGATTCACGCTCTCAAATTAGCTGAAAATCAAAGAGTCAACATTTATACTGACTTGAAGTACGCTTTTGGAGTGGTGCATCATTCCAGTGAACTCTGGAAAAACTGAGGGTTCATAACTTCTAATGGGAAACATTGCGTATGGCAGTTTAATTAATGAGCTTTTGCAAGTGCTCCAATTACCAGCCCAAGTTTCAATCATTCATTGCAAAGCCCATACTAGACTACAAGGGCCAATAGAATCAGGGAATAGAAGAGCAGATATTACAGCCAAATTCGGGGCGAGGTATGGACCAATTTCAGTCCTGAACTTGTCTTTGGTGGATGAAGTTGCTCTGAAAAATGTCTACTCCCCAAAGGAAGTGAAGAATTGGAAAAAACATCATGGTGCATGCTTAGCTAATGGAGTCTGGCTAGGGGCAAATGGAAAACCTATATTTCCTAGATCCCTGTATTTCACCTTTTGCAATGCATTACATCAAAAAGGGCATTATGGAAGTCTGGGCCTAGCAGACTCTATAATTAGGTATTGGAACGCAAGGGGCATATATGAAGTTGCTATGAGAGTTTGTCAGAGGTGCTGAATTTGTATGCAGTTCAACCAGACTGTTACCAAAGTCCAAGTTTGGGAGGCAAACCATTGGCCTTTACACCATTTGAATGCATACAGATTGATTACATAACCATGCCAAGGTGTCAGGGCTACAAGTATGCATTGGTAATCGTTGATTGCTTAACCAAGTGGCTAGAGGCTTTTCCAGCCAGACACAATACATCAGCGTTTGTAGTTAAGGTCTTGCTTAGGGAACTAATACCAAGGTTCTCTATTCCATTACATATTGCGTCTGATAGTGGTTCACACTTCACACATCATGTTTTAGCCAGTTTGTATGAAAACTAGGGGTAAAACAATATCTACATTCTGTCTATCAACCCCAGTCGAACAGACAGATTAAAAGAGTTAATAAATCTTTGAAGACCCTAGTGGCCAAGATTTGTGCTGAATTCCATTTGAAATGGCCAGATGCATTAACTTTGGCGTTATTCCATCTTAGGTGCCAGCCCAATAGCATTACTTATTTGTCATCTTTTGAGATGCTATATGGACATCCACCTTACCATGGGAAATCACCTCAAAGCATCCATAACCTATCACATCTGGGTATGGAATGCAAGCACTATGAGTACATTAAGTTACTCAAAGAATGCTTAGATCAGCTTCATAAGTTGGCTTTGATACATCAAAGAGTACCCTTTGATTTTAATCTACACAACTTCCAACCTGGAGATTATGTGTACATAAGAAACTTTAATAGGATGTCTGTGTTAGAACCTAAGTGGCATGGACCATCTCAAATAATCTTAATGACCCCTAGTGCAATCAAAATTAAGGGGAGGGATCTGGGGTTCCATGTCACCCATGTCAAGCCAGCTAAAGATATGTCCCAACAACAATAAGACCTGGTCACTATGCAGCACTTAGACCAATTAGCACCAACTGATCAGCCAAGCAATAGGACCATAGCCAAACCTCAGCCAGAAGATCAGTTTGTAGCTTTCCAACAGTTTACATGTGAGCCAAGAACAGTACTAGAGTCAGGAAGCAGCCAAATATTACGCCTTCATCAAAATGATTATTCAACACCTAATTACAATCACCCAGTAGAAACATTAATGGACTATTGTAATAGTGAAGAAGGATCAATTACAGAAGAAGAAACAATATCAGAACTTCAATCAATCCAAGACCTAGATAGTGACATTGATGAATGATTGATAAAGTAATAAATAACATCATAATAGACTTTAATCAACTTTGATTAACTTTATTTCAACACATGAAGAAAGAGTCACTAAAAGTTTTATGGACACACAAATTTGTCATGACACAAGTCAACACAACTGCACAATGGTTCCAGTTCAAGTTAACAAGTGCATGTGGTAATATCTAACATCACAACGGATGCGTTGCTGACTTCGTGGATCGTTGCAAGGACATCAATGCTGAGAACTACAATGACAACTTTGACCTGACTACACAACCGGTGTCTTATGGGACAGCGCTGTGAAGAGGAGATCATCTGATCAGTGTTGGATCCATAGGTTTGAAGAGCATATCTTACATCCCACAGAATTCTCACTGCAACCACACATTTTAGAATTCCATCTACTCAGCACATGCAATTGGCAGAAGAATTCTAAAGGAGTAAGTATGACACTTCATCACACGGGAAGGTCATACTTGACAACACATAAACATTTCTGACATTCACATGTACATATGTAAATAATAGCTCTCACATAGGAGAGAAGGGTCTGTCTGCCTTAGCTTAGAGTTTTTCTCTTACTATGGTTTTGACACCTTCTCAACACCATCTGACATTTCATTTTTAAGATTGTACATATGTATATGCTTGCTTACTAACTCTTAGAAACAGTTGTACTAACACACAGGGACAGTTTAGTTAGCTTTGGTAAGTTAGATCAGGGTCAGAATTTTTCTTTGTAAAATACTGTACGTAGTTTAAATCTTTTTCTTAGGTGTTACTTTTGTTGTTAGAAAATTTCATAGGTAGAGTATATTACTTAGATTGTTTTAGTCAATGTCATGCTTTAAGAATGTTCTGTTGATTTGTGTTTAACCTTGCTTTTCCTTTCTGTTCAAAATTTTTGTAACACTTTAATCCCCATTTCTTTCCTTTGACTTTTCCCATAACCTGTCTTAGCTTATTAGAATAGATATAGTTAAGAATAGAAGATAGGACCCGTTTTTTGTTTTGGGGAGGGCTTAGAAAGAATAAGGGAATAGTTTAGTTAGTCTTAAGAGTAAGTATAGAATAGAATTCTGTAGGCTAAGAACTTGAAGAGCTGGAAATGTTGCATGTTGCAAATTTCCAAAAGACAAAAGGGCATATTGTAATGCAGGGGTTTGTGCATTGCAATATTGGCCTAGGCTAAGCTGTCAGTTACCCTGAATGGAATCTTGCCGATGGCATGCGCCATGGGGCAGGTACCAACTGGCAGTTGGGCTGGGACTATGAAAAGCCCCTGCAAACCCAACTCTGGGTTCTGTTTTCCCCTGTCTTCACCCTGAACACCTATTTATTCCTGACCTTTCCCCTGGGACCCTGGGTGGTGAAAGGGTGGTGGAATTGTGGGTAGGAAAATAGGTTAGCTTCATTATTAGGACCTTCCTCAAGACCAACCCAACAACATCTATTTCCTTTACAACTGATTAGCTAGTGGATCAAATTAATTACTATCCAGAGACCGTTTAGCTCTGGCCGAGGTCAGCGAGAGCCAGGGCTCTTGGCCTGCCAAGACATTCTTAGGACCTTAGTCAGCACCAGTAAGGTGACCATAGCAACAGTTTATTAGCACCTAAGCCCTCTTACCTTGGCCATTCCTTCCCAGTTTCAATAAATCCCTTAGAATCTTGTGATTACTTCTATACCACTTGTGATATACTTCTATAAGGAGATTAGGGAAGAGGAGGGAATACTGAGCAGTTTGTGGTTCACTTTGAGGTTAAACCTAGCCTCCATTACTGGGACAGGAAGTTCTATCAAACACTTCCTGCTGGTCTGCCATTCAACCAATAAGAGGCAGTTACCCCAGCAGGGAGGGGCCACCCACCAAACATCTTAAAGGAGCCTAACAGCTAGCAGTGTAGATGCACTGGGCCCTTAGCTTCCAGGGTTTGAATTTAACCTATATCAGATTCATTCCCAGCTGAGGTTGCTCAACCTTGATAACATCCAACCCAATCTCCTGCTGGTCTAGTTACTGGTTCCAAGGCCCCTAGCAGTGATTTTACCACCTGCATTACATGTCTTAATTAAAGAGTGTAAGTACTGTTTGACCTATCAAGGAACATAAGTTCTCTTGTTTAACATGGTCAATGTACTTTGTACTCATACTTATTTACATTTATTTACACTATGTACATGTGATGTAGTTTTTAATGTGTCTATGTGTTGGACCTATGACCTAGCATGTTCTGCTCCCTGACCTTCTCCATATTATCCTCTTGTTACCTTTCCTGTATTTTCCTGTGGGCTTTGGGAGGAAGTGTGGATTTGGGGTTCTAGTGATTAGACTTTGTGTGTTTAGTTTCCCTATAGGCAAGTAGGATATCCTTGAATCAAACTATCCCTTGTTTTATTTATTTAGTATACACTCTACCTTAAAGCAGCCAAATCTTTCCTGGCTGGGACAGCAGGCTCTCTCCCAGTCTAACCCACTCCTGTGACCCTCTCCCACCTTGAGTTCCTCCCTAGTGGCTGTCAGCAAACCCTAAACCCCTCTCTCCTTTCTGACCAACCCTGAAATATTAATAAATCCCCCTGTTACCTACTCAAACCCTCTGGTGAATCATTGTGTCAAAGATTAGGCAAGGGTTGAAGAGGGAAGGAATTATTTTTTTACTTCTTGAGGGAACTGAAGACATCCATCTTGGGAGGAAGCCCTTACCTGAGACTTCCTCCTGAACCCATCATTTTCACTGACAGGGAGGAGTCCTTTGAAATGGTTTAAATCTGCCTTGAGGGACTTGAGAAACTGACAAGAAAAGCCCTCAAGGCAGATTTAAACCATTTCTGACTGGCCCAACTCCTTGTGTCTATAGAGATACCTTTCCTGCCTGGAAGGGTTCAGCCTATTCCCCCAGTATCCTCTCTCTCCAACCTGAGTGTCTAGCCTGCCTCTCCTGAATACCCCACCTATTTCCCTTACCATTTAATATATCACCTCATTCCTTCCTTCCCTAAACTCAGCCATCCCTTTCATTCCTCTTCCATATCACCTCATTCACCTTCTACCCCTCCTTATTAGCAAGGATTAAGAGTGCACCTCAACTTTACTGGCTACATTAGCAGCTGCTACATTAAAGGACTGGAAGGCATGGAATTTGGAAGGTGATTGGAAGGTGAAAGATCTGGGTTTACAAACTAGAGTCATCTACCCAGGCAAACTGAGAATATTCTTTCAGGGGAAAAAATGAACATTCAATAAGATAGAAGATTTCCAAGGGTTCCTGAGGAATAAACCAAACCTAAACAAAAAAATGAAGTCCAAACACAAGAAACAAGAGAGGCCAAATAAGGTAAATAATAAAGAGAAAATTTAAGGGACTCACTAAGGTCAAAATGTTTATTTTTCTACATATAAAGAGGATATCTATAACTCTAAAAAATTACTCTTAGTAGTAGAGAAGATAGAAGGAATATACTTAGAGGGTGAGGAAGTAAGCTGATTATGATGATATGATGTATATAATGATATATAATGATATTATATGTGTGTAAATGTGATGATATGAAATGGTATGTATGATACAATATGTATGCATATGTTGTGATATGTAAAAAAACCAAGGGGTGAAAGAGAGGATTGCACTGAGAAAAAAGTATAAGGATGATATTAGAAATTAAGTCTTGTTACATTAGTTTAGAGATAAGATAAGATAGAGATAAGAAGTGGAGAAGCTGTCTTGAGAAAGAATTAGAGTTTGAAACAGATCTTAGACAGAGTGTCAGTTAAAATGCTGACAGTGTGTAGGGGAGGTGTAACATTTTTTTCTGTGGCAGTTACTCTCTCTGGGTGTGGCTGTTGCTCTGAGGGAGTTGTCAGTTGATCTCTGGGAGTGGTTGGGATCTCTCAGAATGCTGGGAGCAGGTGACATCTTTTTCCTCTGTCCCCACTGTCTGAAGGTAGAAGGAAAGGAGGGAAAAACCTGAAGGAGCTAGTGATTTCCTTTTCCAAATTGAGAAATACTAGTAGCTGTCTATTGTGGTGATGGCAAACCTGTGACACACATGTCAGCACTGCCATGTGTAGCCATTTTCAGTGACATGCTGCCACATGCACCTACATACAGAGAAGTATGGGGCTGCATGCTAAGGATGAAACATATGCTATAGTGTGATGTAGACACTCTGTGCACTATAGATGACAATTCTACCTATATTAATTTACCTATTTTGGTTTATTAAATACTGTTATATATTACAATCATATATTTTTGTTATTTAAACTATAAATATCATGAAATTATGTTTTTTTTCTCAAAGTGACACACCATCCGAGTTATGCTTGGTTTTTTGGTGAATTTTGACACACCAAGCTCAAAAGGTCGCCCATCACTGGTCTATTGCTTTCATAAATTGTTTTATCTCTGAGAAAACCAAAGAAAGACCTGGTCTTTGGTTTGGACTCTTCAGAGTCCTAACTTCATTCTTGTTGGTGCTTAGCTAGTTGGCCTTTGTTATTTTTATAACTTGGAATAAAAATTAAGAATTATATACTTCGTATAAGGATAATAGTGTTAGTTTATTGTAGAATAGGGAAAATTTGGGTTAGTCAGATCATGAAGGATCAGTGTAGCCTGTGGAAATAGGAGAAGCGTTTCCTTGTAGAACCAGGGAGCTTTACTTGGGTGGATTTAGAATCCCTTAGAGTTAGAAATACTTTTATATCCTTATATTCTCAATTAATAGTTTATTTTTGTATAACAAGAGTCTCCTTAGCATCCTTGTGCCTGGCCCTGTAGAGAAGTTCACTTATGAGCTTTACTTCACTTATATAAACTGAATATACTTTGTAAGCACAGCAAGCAGAGTATCTAATCAATTTATATCCGTAATCAATTCATTGCTTGTTATTTTTACAGAAGGGAAGGGAGGGAGAGATAGAATGGGGTAAATTAAATAACATAAAGAGGCATGAAAAATCATTATAGAGAGGGGGAGGTTAAAGGTGGTGACAGGCAATACTTAAACTTTACTCTCATTGTAACTTACTCAGAGAGGGAAAAACAAGAATACTCAGTGAAGTATAGAATTCTATCTTATTCTAAAGAGAAGTAGAAGGGAATCAGACAAGAGAGGGGGGGAGGCAATTGGAGGGAGGGCAAGGTGGGGGTGATGAAAAGCAAAATATTGATGAGGAGGAACAGAGTTAAAGGGAATAGAGCAGGGTTTAAAGGGAAAAATAAGATGGATGAATAAGATAGAAAATAATATACAATTAGTAATCATAACTCTGAATGTGAATGGGATGAACTCACCCACAAAGTGGAAGTGGATAGCAGAGTAGATTAAAAACTGGAATCCTACTATATGTTGTTTATAAGAAACACATTTGAGGCAGGGTGACACAGATTAAAGGTAAGAGGCTGGAGCAGAATTTATTTTACTGCATCTAAAGTAAAAAAGCAGGAGTAGAAGTCATGATATTAGACAAACTAAAGTAAAAATTGATTAGATTAAAAGAGAAAAGGAAGGAAATTATATCTGCTAAAAATACTATAAACAATGAAGAAGTATAATTATTAAACATTTATGCACCAAATGGTATAGCAACCAGATTTCTAAAGGAGAAACTAAAGGAGCTAAAGGAGAAAATAGATAGTAAAACCATGCTAGTGGGGGACCTCAACCTTCCCCTATCAGAACTAGATAAATCGAACCAAAAAATAAATAATAAAGAAGTAAGGGATGTGAATAAAATGTTAGAAAAGTTAGAGTTAATTGATATCTGGAGAAAACTGAACAGGATTTAAAAGGAATATACCTTCTTTTCAGTAGCACATGGTACATATACAAAGATTGACCATGTAATAGGGCATAAAAACACTTTAAACAAATGCAGAAAAACAGAAATAACAAATGCAAATTTTTCAGATCATAATGAGATAAAATTATAATTAGTAAGGGATCATGGAGAGGCAAATTTAAAATTAATTGGAAACTAAATAATCTATTTCTTTAAGACTGGTGGGTCAAAAAACAAATCATAGAAACAATTACTGATTAATTGAAGAGAATGACAATGAGGAGACAATCTATCAAAATCTATGGGATATAGCCAAAGCAGTACTCAGGGGAAAATTTATATCTCTGAGTGCCTATAGCAACAAAATTGAGAGGGAGGAGATCAGTGAATTGGGCTTGTAACTTAAAAAATTAGAAAAAAAACAAATTAAAAATCCCCAGATAAAAATGAAATTGGAATTCCTAAAAATTAAAGAAGAAATTAATAAAATTGAAAGTAAAAGAACTATTGAACTAATAAATAAGACTAGGAGCTGGTATGTCAAAAAAAATCTTAAATAAAATAAAAGCAAAGAGACTCCAGCAAGTGATCATAAGGATTATTCACTATGACCCCAGGTTGGATTTATGCCAGGAATGCAAGGGCTGGCTTAACATTAGGAAAACCATCCACATAATTGACCATATAAATAACCAAACTAACAGAAATCACATGGTTATTCCAATAGATGCAGAAAAAGCCTTTGGCAAAGTACAACACTCATTCCTATTAAAAACACTAGAAAGTATAGGAATAGAAGGGCCTTTTCTCAAAATAATAAGCAGTATTTATTTAATTTATTTAAATTAATTCAAATTTAACTTTATTTAAAACCATCAGCAAGCATCATTTTCAATGGGGATAAGTTAGAAGCCTTCCCAATAATATTGGGAGTGAAGCATGAATGCCCATTATCATCACTATTATTTAATATTGTATTAGAAATGCTAGTGGTGAGACAGACCCAAAAACTATATAGGACCTGACTGCTGTGGTGGAATCCAGGGCCAGGTGGGATGGGGGAGGGGAGTGAGTGGCAGGTGCTTTTGAGGTCTGGGGACAGCCAGGCCACAGCTTAAGTTGAGGTCAGGCTGACCCCCCAGGGGCTTAGCTCCCCCGAGGTCTCCTCTGTCCCCGGCTTGGCCATAGCTAGGTTCATACACTTCTCCAGCCAATACAGGACAAATTTCTGACCATGTCAGATTAGAAAATTGGACGAATTGATAATATGAGCAGTCACATTGATCTGCATCTGGAGAAAAATATTGCTGACCTTATGACCCAAGCAGGGATGGAAGAAATAGAAAGGGAAAACAAAATACCAACTTCATGTAATAGTTAAAGATTTTGTTAATCATTTAGAGTGAACTCTTCAAATTGTTTTTCACAAGCCAAGAGGTGAAGGAACAGATTTCTCAACTAACTGCTCTGGGCAAACATTTTTTTAAATTATAAAGCTTGTATTCCTAGAATATATGGTTTAGTTAGGTTTCAAGGTAATTTATTATTTGATTTCTTGTATGTGGTAGCTTCAACTATATGACATAAAATGTGTAAATATTAGTAAACTGAAATTCTGACTATTGTTGGCTAAAATTTTCAAAAATTTTAGTGCATTTTTTGTCGTTATCTGTCATTTCTTTTGTAGTAGTTTCAGTTTAATGACAAATTGCTACAAGTTTTTTTCAAAAGAAATATATTAATTTTTTCAACTGTTATCAGATTCTCTCTGTGAACTGAAGCACCTACAGTCAACGGTTTGTAATTCTTAGCACAAAATTACGATTGTACTAATAACAAATAAATGGTATGTTATCCATATTTTTAAAGCAGACAAAAAACCTGAGCATTTTGTATTTGTGTCATTGCTATATTTCCACAATAGAGAACTATTCCTAAGAATCTACTGTAAAAATCCCCAGAAAGGAGCTGAAATCGAATGATTGTAACAACTGCCACTTTTTAATACACTAGATACACAAGAGGATTTGGATAGTGACAATAGTATCCCAGTTCCTCTCAAAAAACAAGGACAGAAAATAACCTATAAAGATGCATTGCATTCACTGTTTGGGATTTCATGTGGTGTAACCCTTCCCACTTGCTATTTACTTGTGCTCCTGATTTAAAAAAGCATTTGTCAATTAGAAGAAAAAGCAAGTAGCCCTTGTGAATCCTCGCGTATTGACTGATAAATGCTCTTATTGTAAGATTGGATTTTTTAAAAGAAAAAATTGTAAGTTTTATTGTTTACCTTTTTTCTTAACTAAATGCTTGCAGAATAATACTTTTATAATAGATAATTGGTGGAATGTAAAATACCAAACATTTTCATCATGTTTGTACAAAAATATTCACAGCCACGCTTTTTGTGATGGCAAAAAATTGGAAAATGAGGGGGGTGTCCATTGATTGGGGAATGGCTGAACAAATTGTGGCATATGATGGTGATGGAATACTATTGTGCAATAAGGAACAATAAACTGTTTGATTTCTGTATGAGCTGGAAAGATCTCTGTGAACTGATATGGAGTGAAATGAGCAGAACAACATTCTACACAGAGACTGAAACATTTTGGGATGATAATATGGAATCAACTTTGCTACTGATAGCAATACAGTGATCCAGGACAATCCTAAGGGACGTATGAGAAGGAATACTATCCACATTGAGAGAAAGAACTGTGGGAGTAGAAACTCAGAAGGAAAACCTTTGATTTTTCACTTATTTATATGGGTATTGGTTGTGGGTTTTGGTTTTTAAAAGATTATTACAAAAATGAATAATATGGAAATAGGTATTGAGTGATAATACATGTATAACCTAGGGGAATTGCTTGTCACCTCTGGAAGGGTAGAGGAGAAAAGGGGAGGGAAAGAACATGAATCATGTAATCATGGAAAAATACTTAAATTTTTTTAAAAAGAGAGAGAGATAAAGGAAGGCCCCCAGCTTTACAGATGGACCCTCAGTGGAACAATTCTGGAAGAATACAGATGAGAATTACATAGGAAAAGAATATATGGGTGATCTGTGATCTACAATAGTGGTATCAAACTAAGTAGAAGTAGATCCATGAAAGCCACATACTGATTTAGAAAATCACATTTATCTTGTATTGTATTTTTTTTCTTAATTTTTTTTTTATTTTAAACCCTTAACTTCTGTGTATTGGCTCCTAGGTGGAAGAATGGTAAGGGTGGGCAATGAGGGTCAAGTGACTTGCCCAGGGTCACACAGCTGGGACGTGTCTGAGGCTGGATTTGAACCTAGGACCTCCCGTGTCTAGGCCTAGCTCTCAATCCACTGAGCTACCCAGCTGCCCCCTTGTATTGTATTTTAATGTATTTTATTAAACATTTTCCATTTACACTTTGGCCTGATTCTGGCTGCACTTGGGAGATTTGCTGGCCATTTGCTTTGAGGCTGACATCTATAATCTAACCATTGGAGGCAGTAACAAAATTAATAAGATCACAGACATATTCTAGTATCACACTAATCATAGTAAAACCCCAAGAGATTCATTAGGTTATAAGATCCTTCAGGGAAAGGATTGTTTTTACCTTTTTAAAATCTTAGCACAATGCCTAGCATGTAGTAGATACTTAATAAGTTTTTCTTGACTTGATTGTACTGTATGTATTGACATCATCTTCAGAATCACAGAATCTCAGAGCAGGAAAGGACCTTAGAGACCATCTAGTCTAACTAGTCATCTGACCAAAAATGATCTCTACACTGTCCCTGACCATGTACTAGGGCACAGAGTTGTAAAACAAATGTAAAAAGGCAGAAACGGGTAAAGCATTCTTTATAGGCCATAAATGCAATAAAAATGGAAATAGTTTCAAGCACCACAAACTAAAGATGAAGATTCAAATGCAGACCTCTCAATGAAATCCTAAACGAGGTAATAAATGAAAGGATAAAAGAACAAACCATGGAGATAATAACTGTGTAAAAGAAAACCATACTTAAGAAACAATATAGCAAAATGTATTGATGCAGCAAAAGGAGCCATCAGTAGGAAAAACCATGTCATTACAAATATTCATTAAACATAGAAAATTAAAAATTACTGAAGAAATAGATAAACTAAAAACAAAAACTCCATAGAAATAATAACAAATTGAATGCTGATTCTCTGAAAAGAGAAAAATATTGAAAAACTGACAAATCCTTAGATAATCTATTGAAAAAAGAAAGTATAAAATAAAATCAATAAAATAATAAACGATCAAGGTTAAAACCATAGCAAAAACAGAAGTAAAAAGAATAATCAGAATATATTATGTATAGTTGTTATATGCTAATATACTTAAGACCACCAAAAAATAGAGGAATATCTTTAAAAATATATAATATTCCAACTACCAAAAAACCAAATAGAGACCTTAAATAATCCAATTTTAGAAAAGGAACTAGATCTAGCTATAAGGGAAAAAATATCCTGGTCTTGATGAATTTCCTGGAGAATTTTTATCAACTTTTCAAGAATAGTTAGTACTTGTACTTCACAAATGCTTCTTAAATATTATGAAAGAAAACATCCTACCAGAATCTTTTAATGACATAGATATAGTATTAATATTCAAATAAAGGAAAGATAAATCATAAAAATGTATAGGTCAATATCACCAATAAATATTGACTCCAATTAAACTTTTTTTTACCATTTTATTTTCCCCCAATTACATGTAAAAACAATCTAAAAAATTTGTTTTTTAAAAAGAAAAATTGGATTCCAAATTCTCTTCTTCCCTCCCTCTTTTCCCCTCAGCATGAGATGGCTAGATTTTGATATAGTTTATACATGTACAGATTCAAAAAATTTAATTGAAATCCTGTCAGACAATAGAAATTTACCCAAGAAATCATGCATTATGACCAAGTGGAATTTATGTCTGAGGACAGGGATATTTCAACTTTAGGAAAACAATACATTTAATTAATTATTTTAATCCAACTTAAAAATCAATTTAATAATTTAATTTATGTTTTGCTTATTGTTATATTTAGTTTATATTTATATATTCATGTATATTTAATTTAATATTTTATCATTAATTGTATTAAAAACCAAAATATTCAGAACCATATGATCATCTCAGTAGATGCCCTTCACAATGCTTTATGCTAAAAAATAGCATAGGCATAAAAGTACCATTATGAAAATAAAAAACATCTATCTAAACCCAAAGCAAGCATGATACACAATGGAGATGCACTAGTTTTTCAACTACTAAAAGAGTGAAGAAAGGATGCCCATTCTCCCTATTATTATTTGAGAAAGTTCTGGAAATACTAGAAACAGCAAAAAGACAAGAAAAAATTTTATTTTTTTAAAATAAAATTTATTTCCAAGTATCTCAGCACCTCTTTCCCCTCTCTGTATCATAGAAGACATCATCCAGAAACAGATATGCATATACAGATTATATCTTTGGTATTTCCATTTTTCTGTTCATTCTCTGGAGTTGAAGATTTGCAAGTTATTCTTCAAGTATTAAATCGGTAGCTGCATATTATGTTTTCTTGGTTCTACTCATTTTGCTGTTTATTATCTAATGTAGTTCTTTCCATGTTTTTTCAATTTGAAATTAACCTGTTTATCATTTATTATTGCACAAAGAAAAAAGAAATTAAAGGGATAAAGTTATGTTGGGAAGTATTTGAACTATCCTTGTTTGCTGATGATATGATAATTCACTTAGAAAATCCTCAGGACTCAGCAAAGAATCTAATTGAGACAATTAAAAGCTTTAGCAAAGTTATGGACTATGAAATAAATCCTCAAAAATTAACTTTTCTGTACAATAATGACAAAACACAAGAATCAGTAATAGAAATTCCATTCTGAATAACTACAACATGTATAAAATACTTAGGAATCCACCTACCAATGTACACAAAAAACTTGCATAAATTCAATGACAAAGTGCTCCCTGAAGAAATCACCCCTTAAATAGCTGGAGGAAATATTCACTTACTCATATTATATAGCCCATGCCAATATAACAAAATGATAGTCATACTAAAACTAATTTACGTTTTTCATGGTATAACAATCAAATTGCCAAGGTGATGCTTTATAAAATTTGATTAAACGTTTTTTTCTTGGATAAATGAAAGACCTAAACTATTGGGGAAATGATGAAAAGAAGTAAGGCCAGAGGGGGAATAGTACTTCCAAACCTCAAAGTATAATATAAAGCAGTATTCATCAGAACCATCTGTTACTGGTTAAAGAATAGAGAAAATTAGGCAGAGCCAAGAAAACAATATACACAGTAACTATAAAGATTATAAATTAATATAATCATAATTATATTTATTATGCAACAATAAATGTAATTATAATAATTATAAATTAAATAATTATATACCCACAAGTCAAAAGATCAAACAGAACTTGATCAAAGATATAAGAGAATACTCCCCTCCATCCCTAACTCATCCATTAATGGAATTGGGAGATTCACAGGTATTACATATTGCATATATTTTCAGACTCTTTCAACATATTGATCAGTTGTGTTGTGCCTCTTTAAAATACCATTTTTTATACTTGGGATAACTATACTTATATAGGAAACAGGAGACATCAATAAAATCTTATAAACATTAAAAAAAGAAAAATAATTTCATCAAAGAAAATAATGATAATGACAAAAAATGCCATAACTTAAGGTATGCAGGTAAAGTAGCAATGAGGGGAAATTTTATATTTCTAAATGCTTTTATTATCATGAAAGAACAAATCAGTAATTTGTATATTCAATTTAAAAAAATCAAACAAAACATAGAGAAATATTAATTGCCTATGTGGAGATGAAGTCAACATAAAAATGACAATTCTAAGTTTATTAGTTCAGTACTATCAAACTATCAAGGAATTATTTTAAAGTGCTAGAAAAAATAGTAACAAAATTTATCTGGAAGAAGGAAAGGTCAAAAATGTTAAGTAAATTAATGTAAAAAATGTTGAGGAAGGGAGCCTAGCAGTTTCAGATTTCAAACTATATTACAAAGTGGTAGTCATCAAAGAATTTGGTATTGGGTAAGAAATAAAATGGTGGATTGGTGGAATAGTTTAGGTACACAATTATACAGTAGAAAACAATCACATTAGTGTAGTGTTTGATAAACCTTCAGATTTAAGATTTGGGGTAAGAATTCAACATTTGATAAAAGTTACTGGGAAAACTAGAAAACAATATGTCAAAAATTAAGCATAGATTAAAATTTTACATTGTATAACAAAATAAGGTTAAAATGGATAAATGATTTAGACATTATTAAGGATGATATAAGTAAATTAGGGGAGTAGGGAAAAAGTATACCTGAGAATTTATAGATAAGAGTGTGTGATTGAACAAGAGATACAGGGGAATACAAGAAGAAGAGAGGAATACAAAATGAATAATTCTGATTACATGAAATGAAAAGCTTTTGTACAAACAAAGCAAATGCAGCCAAAATTAGAAGGAAAATAGTGAGTTGGGAAAAAGTTTTTGCAGCAAGCTTCTCTAATAAAGGTCTCATTTATTAGCTGTATAAGGAACTGAGCCAAATTTACAAAAAAAAGAGCTACTCCCCTGTTCAAAGGATATGAATAGACAGTTTTCAGGAGAAGAAATCCAAGCTATCCGAATAGTCACATGAAAAAATGCTATCAATCAGTGCTGATTAGAAAAATGTAAATCAAAATAACTCTGAGATACCATTTTACAACAGTCAGATGACACAAAGGAAAAATGGAGATATTGAAGGGGTTGTAGAAAAATAGTGACATTAATGTATTGTTGGTGGAGTTGTGAACTTGACCAACCATTCTAGAAAACAATTTGGAACTGTGCTCAAAGGACTATTAATCTGTGCATACCCTTTGACCCAGCCATACCACTACTAAGTCTGTATCCCAAAGAGAACAAAGAAAAGGGAATAAGATCTATTTTTACAAAAATATTTACAATATCTCTTTTTGTGATGGCAAAGAACTCAAAATTTGGGGAATGCCCATCAATTGGTGAAAGTTGTAGAATATGATTGTAATGGATCCTATTGTGCTATAAGAAATGATGAAAAAAACCTGGGGAAACTTACAAGAACTGATGCAACATAAAAAGGGTAGAACCAGAAAACTGTACATGGTAACAGTGATCAACTGTGAATGACGATAATTGTCAGCAATGCAATGATTCAAGAAAAATCTGAGGGACTTATAATAAAAAATGTGCTTCTCTAAAACTCCCCTCTCCCCTGCCCCACCACTATTGCTCATGGTCTTGTCCTTTGTATCCAACAAAATGAGTTAAATACTCCTTCTATATGGCAAACCTTAAAATAATTGAAGATAATTTCTCTACAATTTCAATAAGATATGGTTCCAGAGCTCAAAGAGATTATATTTGGGAGATAAGATATAAAAATACATGATAAGAACATTGGAGAATTATAAAAACATTCTGATGGGGAAGGAAGGCAATTACAAACAAAGTACTAGGGCTTTTTGGATGAAATGATGACATTTGAGTGGGCTCTAAAGGATGAGGTGAATCAAGAAAGGAAGGATATTCTGGGAGACCATAGCTGAATCCAACCTTCTCCTCAAGAATTCTGGAAACCCGCAGATCGTTCTTAAGTCATTGGAGGATATCCTTTTTGATGATGACTTTCAGAAAGGCTCCTTTCACATCCTTGTTTCTTAAGCTGTAGATGATGGGGTTGAGAAAGGCAGAGACCACATTATAGAAAAGGGCCAGCTTTTTGTCATGCTCAGGAGAGGACTTGGAGCCAGGTCTCATGTACATAACCATTGCTGGTCCATAGAACATGATGACAACAGTGATGTGGGAGGCACAGGTAGAGAAAGACTTGAGTTTTCCCTGAGTTGAACGGATCCTCAGGATGGCAGCAAAGATGCGAGTATAGGAGGCCATGATCAGGGACAGTGGGACTAGCATCAAGATAAAACCCAAGAAAAAATCCACCTGGTCATTGAGAGATGTGTCTGCACAGGCTAGTTTCAGAACTGCAGGGACCTCACAGAAGAAATGATTGATTTCATTGGGGCCACAGTAGGGCAGGTGCATGGCAAAAACAGTGTAGAAAAGAGCCCCAAGTATACCAATAGCCCAGCAGATGGCTGCCATAACAGCGCAGGTGAGACGGTTCATGATGAGGGTGTAGTGGAGGGGATGGCAGATGGCAACATATCGGTCATAGGCCATGATGGCATAGAGGATGCATTCAGCAATGCCAAGTACCAGGAAGATAAACATCTGAGCCACACACCCAGTGTAGGAGATGGTCTTCTTTGGGTGGACCAAATTTGCTAACATCTGGGGTACGGTGGTAGTGACATAACTCATGTCCAGTAGGGAGAGGACACTGAGGAAGAAGTACATGGGTGTGTGAAGTCGGGAGTCTAGGTGGATCAGGGTGATAATGAGCCCATTACCCAAAAGGGTGCTGAGATAGAGAAGGAAGAAGAAGGTGAAGAGAATCAGCCTACTCTGAGGCTCCTTCGAAAAGCCCAGGAGGATGAATTCAGACACAGAACTGTGGTTCCCCCAGATGAGCTCCTGCATCATGACTCACCTGTCAAGGAGAAAGAGGTTTGAGATTTTATAGGGTTATAAATTTTGAGCTGGAAGGAACCCAAGAGGTTATCTAGTCCAGTTCCCTCATTTGCAGCTGAGCAAACAGGTCTAGAGAAACGGATTTGTACAACAGGAAACAGCAAGTAGCAGATTTGGTGACACCAAGTTTAACATTCTTTTCCTTGGAACATTCCATCTTTCAAAGTCCTTTTATGACCTCAGGTCCTCCTGTAAAGGAGAAGTAGGAAGATAAGGATAGTAGGACTTGTGCTATGGTGTGAATACTACTTCCAGGTTTGTAGAATGTTAGAGAGGAGCTTTCAAGACTAAGGATTCAT
This sequence comes from Gracilinanus agilis, assembly GCF_016433145.1. Lineage (NCBI taxonomy): Eukaryota > Metazoa > Chordata > Mammalia > Didelphimorphia > Didelphidae > Gracilinanus > Gracilinanus agilis. The sequence continues at coordinate 70,974,024 of NC_058132.1, forward strand.
CCCCACATCCTATTCAGATGAAATCACTTCTTTTAGAATGGCAATGATTACCCTAAGGCCTCAATGAATCTATTCCACATGAATGTTCCCCACCACCACTGAGGAGTCAAGATATTGTCAGAAACTGTTTTGTCCTGAGGAGAAGATGGTTCTCCTGGTGGTCTGGTAAGAGAAAGGGGAGAATATGGCTTGGGAAAACTTGTGTGGAAGTTTGTTTTTACATGTAATTGTTTAGAAAATATTTTGTAAATCTTCCAAAAATAAAGAGAGAAGGGGGAGACTCAGTGGTGTAAAGGAAATTTTAATAATGAATCCGGAGACCTGAGTTCTAGTAGTGGCTCTGACATTTAATTACCTTGTGACTTAATAGAAGTTAATTTTGTTTCTGGACTACAGATTCACTATCTTTAAAATTCAAGAGTTTAACCAGCTGATCTCTGAGATCCCTCCTATATTAATAATATTTTGTTTTATCAATTAGTTGTTTCTGGCTCTTTGTGATTACTTGGTGCAGTGATGGGCAAACTTTTTAAAGAGGGGGCCAAAGGAAAGGAAATGCTCATCTGTCAGTCTGTTTCTAAGGCAACTCTTTGGAAGTTTCATTGTATTGTATCCTACTCATTGTATTCGTCAGATTAGGAGTAATGTCTTGAGGCTGGATAGAGCATTTCAGGGGGTCACATCTGGCCAGTGGGCTGTAGTTTACCCATTACTGGCTTGGTGGGATTTCCTTGGCAAACACTGGAGTGGTTTGCCATTTATTTCTCAATTTACTAGTTGAGAAAACTGAGGCAAACAGGGTCAAGTGAATTGCTTAGGGTCATGCAGCTAGTAAGTGCCTGAGGCTTGATTTGAACTCAGTTTTTTTGACTCCAGGTCCAGCATCCTATTCCCTCTGCCACCTAACTAGTAACAATAGTAGCTGATATTTAGCACTTTAAAGTTTGCCAAACACATTACATATATATTATTACATTCAGATCCTTGTAAAAAGGCGAGGACATAGGTGTTATTTTTATTCTTATTTTACAGACTAGGAAAGTAAGACAGACAGAGTTTAAGTAACTTACTCAAGGTTATTCCACTAGTAGTTTTCTGAGGCTGAACTCAAACTTGGATATTTCTAACTCCAAGTCCAATACTCTATGAAGTGACTTCCTAGATTTCTGAGTGGAGTCTGTGCGACTTGAATCTACTAAATAAGGACTATGCTCGTAGAACCAGGGGACAGATTGCATGCAAAGGCAGAGTCACAGGCTGCTTGCTTACTCAAAATGATATAACAGCTGAATCCCAAATAGGAGTTTCCTTTTTGTAAATTGGGATGAAATATAACACCTATCTCATAGAGCTGAGCAAAGTGCTTTAAAAACATAAAAATGCTATAAAAATATCTCACTCATCACCACAGCTCAAACTCTCACCCTCATACAAATGCCTCCTAAATCTTTATTTTCAAACCTGCCCTCTCTCCAGTCTCCAGACTCACATATCCAATTAATTATAACACATCTCTTCCAGGACCATTGAAGGGAGCCAAGTGAATTCATCATTTACATTTTAAAAAACCACACCCCTTTTGCCTTTTTTTACCTCAGTTTATCCTTGATGGCATCCTAGATTCCTTCCTATTTAAAATCATATATACAAGAAGTGAAATGGACCTTAGAGAACTTCTACTCTCCTCCCAACCCTTTTTAGAGGAGAGGAAACCGAAGCACAGAATGGGAAAGAGATTTGCCCAAGGTGGTGCAAGTGACTTTGCCGACCTGAGATCTGAACTAAAGTCTGCTGTCTATAGAGACGGTACTCTTCTCACTAATTCTATATTTGCTATAATTCACCTTTTTCCAAACCTGATCTAGTCTTCCTTTTCCTCAAATGATTTCCAGGCATCTATTAGTTTTCAATTTCTTAATTCCAGCTACTATAAGGGATACAGGAGAAGAAAAAGAGTCCATGAGGCACTCACTATCTAGTGGGAAAACAAGAATTCAAGATAACAAATAGAGAAGAATGTAAAACAGGAAAAACTAGGGGTCTAAGAGGAATGTAGCTAAATCTACTGGGGGAGGTCAGAGCAGGAAGAGATTACTGGGGCATCCAAGTAGTTAAGGAAGGCTTCATAAAAGAGACAGTTATTTGAAGGTCAAGAACAGAGTCTATTTTCAAACCCAAAGAGGAGAGGCATGGGAAGGAAGGCGATATATTGGGGTAAGGGGTATTTAGCCCAGTCACAGATGCCAGAAATGAATGAACAAAGGAGCAAAGGGGATAATCTGGAAGGGGAAAACAGATCTTGATACCAGATTATAAAATCAAGGGATTTGGAGCTGGAGTTCATATTGTGGTTGTATCTAGCCTCTAGCCTCATTTTAGTTAGGAAACTGAGTCATGACTAGTCCAAGTTTACACATAATTTTTACTTTGAATTTTCCTTGAAATACTACATTCCTATCCTTTGTGACCAGACAGAACAAGCCTAAATCCCTCCTTCATATGATAGTCCTCCAACTACAGCTTTGGCTTTCATGTTTCCCTTCAATCTACTCTTTAAGCTAAACATCTCTAATTTCTCCAATGAAGATTCATATCAGATAAAATTTAGGTACTTTGCCAGTCTGGATGCCCTTTTCTAAGTACTTCCTGATTTACTAATGTCATTCTTATACTATGGCCCCGAGAGAAAAACATGGTCCTTCTGGACGGCTTGACTAATGGTGTTGATATCTGCCATCAGGAAGGTGGGAAGGGTAGTCATAGAGAAGGGGCAATGTGGAAGATAATCAGCTAACTTGTGGATTTATTGAACTTAAGACGCTGGCAAGATATTTAAGTGCAGATGTTCAGCAGGCAGTTGGGAATACTGGATGAGAGCTGGAGAAAGCCTGGGATAGAGATAGAGAGGGCAGAGAAACAGAAAGAGAGGAGAGAGACAGATGGACAGATAGATTCAAATGCATAGACAGAGAGAGGAGAGAGTGGAGAGAGAGAGAGAAGCACAGGGGGAGAGACAGAGACAGAGAGAGAGAGAATGAAAATAAGAGAATAGGATTGGAGAGGGGTGGTATTTGAACTGGTAAGAGGAGATGAGCTCTCCAAGAGGGGGAGGGTTTGGAAGGAGGCAGAAGTACCATGAAAGGAAACAGGAATGTTGGAAAAGTGAGGAGAAAACTAGAAGAGCACAGTCTCTAAGAAGCTAGAGGAGAGAGATTCAAGAAGAGATGGTCAACAGAGTCAAATGCCAAAGAAATATTGAGATAAGTAAGACCTAAACATTTTCCACATCCACTCTCTACATGCCTGCTGCCTACTCGTTGGAAAAGATCTTTACCGCCTTTCTCCCATCACAATAACTGTCTAAAAGGTCTCCTGTTCTGTAGTATCTCCTGCACTGCTGAAGCCCCCATAAGGTCTAATAAAATAAAAATTACCTGCTCATTTATAGTATTGTACACTTTTGAATGTCTTTTATAAAATATGCACATATGTTCCCATCTATATATCTATAGCTATATGCACATACACACATACATACATATCTATCTCTATCTAGCAGAAGGGAAAATTGAGACCCAGGCAAGTAAAATGTCTGGCATAGAACCACACACAGAGAGACGAGGAAGCCAGGGTTAGAACCCCAGTCTCTTGGTCTAGTACTCCTTTCCAAGATGCCATATTGCTCTTTCAGAGAATACAGAATCAGAGTCTCAAAGTTAGAAGCTGCTTCTGAGATCATCTAGCCCATCCCTTACCTGACTTCAGTGAGGCCTTCAGTTCTTCCAGGCCTGAGCTCAGGTGATGGGGAGAAAGTGTGCAGACTCACACCCCAACTCTGGCCATCCTTGCTACACACCAAACTTTGAATTGGGAGTCCTGGCATAAATTAAATGCTAGGTTTGAGGATAACTCACTGGGTGATGCTGGGCAAGTCTCTCCTCTTTGGGTTGGTTTTCTTCTCTGGACACTAGAAAATGGAAATAATTGCTGCCCCACTCCCTTTGTAGGGTTATTGAGAGTGAATCAAAAGGACAGATAGGAAAATTCCTTGAAGAGTTCAGGAAAAAGCCTTGCCCAGAGCCTGGTCTTCCACGGAATGTTAGGGAAAAGTAAAGAACCACAAGTTTTTTACAGGAGTGAATGCAGGGCAGTAGGAAGAGGTCTTCATGGGGTGTATAATGAGTTGGAATGCTTATGTCCTGTTTGGGAGGCTGGCTTAGCAGGAAACCCCTAAGAGCATTGACTGCTGTCCCAGTGTTGGTGGAAGGGCATGTCTGGCATTCTCTGCGCACATCTCACTCATCTAGGGACTTTTACTAGCTCCCTAGGCCATGACTGGCTCTGTGCCCATCTGGCTGAACCCCAACAGTATCTCCTAGGGTCAATCAGTGACTAAGTGGATTTCTCCATGTCTCCCTCATCCTCCTCTTCCAAGTTCCTAAAGTCACATGAAAAGACAGTGGGCTTGAAGTTTAGAAAGCTTCCTTAGGAGCTTTACTCTGACCTGTATTAGAATGATGTATGGCTTTGGGCAGGTTTTTAAGCCTCAGTTTCCTCATCTGTAAATGGGAGTATAACCCTTGTTTTCCCTTCCTCATTGTATGGTAATGAGGAAAAGTACTTTGTCAAACCGAAAGCATTATGTAACTGTGAGTTGCAAGGCTCATGTCAAGTTCAAATACCACGTTTTAAAAAGGACCAGTGATAAGCTGGACTCTATAGGAAGGATGGGGCAGTCAGATCATTGAAGGGTTGCACATTGTCCAGAATGAAAGGATCCTTGAGGTCATCTTGGTCAGCCCTCTGCCTATACAGACAGGCCCATCACCCCTCACTCCCCTTCCTAACTTCATTGCTTACCTGCAGAGAGGATTCGCTCCCTTTTGGTTAGAAAGCTCCAGAGAAGACTCTCTTGCCTCCTCTGTGGAGGCCATATCTCACAATTTATTTTTCATTTGCTTTTTAGTCATGTCCATCTCTTTGCAACCCTTCTTGGAGTTTTCTTGGCATAGATACTGTGATGTATTTCCTTCTCCAGCTCATTATGCAGATGAGGAAGCTGAGTCAAACAACCTTAAATGATGTGCCCAGAGTCATGTAGTTAGTAAATATCTGAGGCCAGATTTGAACTCATGAAGATGAGCCTTCCTGCCTCCAGGCCTAGCACACTATATCCATTGTGTCACCCAGAAGCCCCATCTCACAGTACTTTCAGCCAGGAAAACCTTCTTCATGGCTAATTAACTCTTGTTTTTATTGAAGCACTGTCCCTTCCATCCCATCCTCATGACAATCAGAGAATGATTGCTTGCCAAATTCTTTGAAAATAATAAAAATTGATCTATAGGGCATTCTATGCTTGGCAAGTGTGGCTTGAACCCTGAAAAGAATCTCAGAGCACAGTGTCCATTTCCCAAGTACCCTTGAGTGTCATGGTGTCCTGGGGAATAGAGGTGGAGGACAGCTGAGCTGTCTGGATCTTTACCAGCACCAGACCCCTGCCTCCTGAACTGTGCCATCAGCCCTGACACTACCCTGAGACTCTGATGACAGGAAATGACCCCTGTTCTCTCAAAAAGACATTCTGGTATTACCTGAACAAAAGAACCTTGTAGGAAACCTGATCATTGTCTTCTAAATCTGAATGGGGTAGGGTAAGGGAAGGTCAATGTGGCAGAGACTTGAGCTTTGTTCTCCTTGGCCTTAGGACGACCAGTCAGTGGAAATGGCAGAAGAACATGTCCTAACAATCAGAGCTGTTTGGTACTTTAGTTATCTCATGATATATACCCCTATCCTTCTTATCTTCCCATCCCAAAGAAGCTTCAGCATAAAGAAAAGAAAAGATTCTCATATCCAGTTTTTAGCAGTCTATGGTACATAGTAGATGGGTGCTTTAATAAATGCTTCTTGACTTCACTGGACTCATTCTCTTCTTTGGGGCCAAGCTTAGCATTCAGTTGTTGTTCTTTAGTTAGAGTTCCTTTTTATGTACATTGTTGAGAAATTGTATATATCCTTTTCCTGGATCTAATTTGTTTTGTTATAATTTATGTCTTTCCATGCTTCTCTCCAAAATAATAGTAGTGATAACAACAACAATAACTGCCATTTATTTAGCACCTGAAAGTTTGCAAAGTGCTGTATACATGTCATCTCTTTTGTTCTGATCTTCACAACTGTAAGTGCTATTATCATTTCCATTTTACAAATGAAGAAATTGAGACAGACAAAGGTAAAGTGGTTTCTACGGGGTCACATAGCTAGTAAATGTATGAGACCAGATTTAACTTAGGTCCTTCCTCCCTCTTTCCCTCTTTCCCTCTCTCCCTCCACTTTCCCTCTCAGTCTCTTTCCCTCTCAGTCTCTCTGTCTCTCTTTCTCACTCTGTCTGTCTCAATCTCTGTATTTCTCTTTCTTTCTCTCATTCTCTCTCTCTCTTCCTCCCTCCCTCCCTTCTTCCTCCCTTCTTCCTCCCTCCTTCTCTTTCTTTCTCTCTCTCTTTCTCTCTTTCTCTCTCTTTCTTTCTCTCT
>NC_058132.1:70990183-71013552 GCF_016433145.1 Gracilinanus agilis
TTTTTTTGGAGGAAATGATCACCTTTGACAATCTCAAATGTGAAATCTCAGAATTATTTTAATTTACCCCTCATGTTATTAGTGATTTGGAACTATTTTTCTGAGGGGAAAGTGAGGAACAAGGTTTCCCTGCCTTGCCCAGGCTTGCTCAGGTCTGGCATGGAACCAATCCCATTGCTGACCAGCATGGAATTTCCAATTTGTTCTATCTCTGACCTGGTTGATTTACCTTAGGTGGCTTGGTGGCTTCTTGCTCACACCAGGCTCACCATATTAGTACCTGGCTTAATTTGGACACTTGATTGTATTTAGGCCTATTATAGGTCAGATATGATCCATCATCTTGAACTTCCTTCACTAGCAGGGATTACAGGTGTAGGCCATCACCCTTGGTCTGGAGCATTTTCTCATAATGAAGGTTGATAGCTTAGATTTCTCCCCTTGACAATTTCCTATTCATATCTTTTGACTACATATATTGGAGAATGGTTTTTGTCCTTATAAATTTACATCAGTTACTTATATATCCTGAATACCTATATCTATTAAATTTTTGTTACAAAGATTTTTTCCCCAGTTACTTCCCCCCCCCCCATGTAATTTAAACTATTGACCAGGTTTGTGCAAAAGCATTTTAATTTTGTGTTATGAAAATTGTATATTTTATCTTCTTCGATCCTTTCTTTTCTTTGATCAAAAAGTTTGCCTCTATGAGACAATATTTGTAAAAGTGCTTCCATGGTGCCTGACACATAATAGGCATTTAAATGCTTGTCACTTTTCTTTTCCCTCCCTCTTCTCTTATACATAGGTACAAAAGGCATTTCCTCCCTACATGCTTCTTTAATATGTTTATGATGTTACCCTTAATGTCTAGGTCATGTATCCATTTGAAGCTTATCATGGTATTTCGTGTTAAATGTTGGTTTATACTTCATTTCTGCTAGATCTGATGCTGCTTCCCACTTTTTCTCCCATTATTTCTCTTGTGATTCTTTATCATTTGTTTCTCCAGATGAATTTGGTAATTTTTCTAGTCCTATGAAGTAATTCTTTGGTAGTTTGGTGGGTATGACCCTGAGCAATTAATATCTCTCTCGTTTTTATTTCTGTTCTTGTGTATCTTGATAGATGGACTTCCAAATATTTTATTTTTGTTTGTTAGTTTGTGTCCTATTCTTTGAGACCCTATTTGAGGTTTCCTTGGCAAATATACTGGAGTGGTTTGCAATTTCCTTTTCTAACCTCTTTTACAGATGAAGAAACTGAGGAAAACAAGGTTAAATGACTTTCCCAGGGTCACATAGCTAGTAAGTGTCAGAGGCCACATTTGAACTCAGGTCCTCCTGCCTCCCGGCCTGTTGCTCTATTCACTGCATCACTTAATTGTGTAATTATTTTGAATAGAAGTTTTTTTTTAATTATTTTTTCTAGTAATTTGGGTTTCCTTCTCTTTTTAAGAGAAAAATTAAACAAGGTAATGGTTTGTATGTTTTATTAGCTTTTTTAAAAATTAACTAACTTTATACATCAGTTATTCATGTCTTTGATTTTCAGAATCAGAATCAGAGACATTTGTTTTTTGTTGGGATTTAAAATTTTTTTATTGGTTTTCTAGTTTTTTAGTTGCATGTCTAATTAATTCATTGACCTATTCATTTTCTCTGTTGATGAAAATATTTAGAGGTAAAAATATTTTCCTTTCAGGATTACTTTGGATGCATAACAAAAATTTTGGTATATTTTTGGGTGCCATTTACTTTGATGAGATTATCTATTGTTTCTATGATTTATTCATTGATCTACCAAATTTTAAAGATTAAGTTATTTGGTTAACTTAAATGGAAATCCTTTCTTCAAAGGATCATTATTGTCTACCCTGTTCTAGTTGGAAGAGCCAGGATATTCAGAGTTGGAGGGAGAAGGCTCAAGAGGAATATGATATTCAACTTCCAGGATTTAAATGACTGTCATGTGGTGGAAGGACTAGACTTTTACGCTCTTTGGCCTTGGAGGCAGAACTAGGAGTAACAGGCAAAAGTTACAAAGAACAAGCTTATGTGTGACTTCAGTTAATTTTTTCTTAACAATTAGAGCTTCCAAAAGGTGGAGTAAACTGCTTTAAATGTAGGGGCTTTCCTCTCACTGGAATTTTTCCAGTTGAGGCTGAATGGCCACTTGTTGCATAACATTATAGTGGGAATTCCCCCAGTGGATTGGACTATAATAGCTGTTTATATCCTTTGACCACTTATCTATTGGACAATGGCCTTAAATTTTGAATATATGCATACATAAATATGTATAGACATGTGTACAAAGCATCAAAATAAATATATGTATATAAAATCTATATATGTGTCAAAACACATATATATGCATATACATGTATATACATATATACATAAGTGTATATATCTGCTGAATAGTTATATATCTTGGATACTGAAGCCTTGTAAAAGAAATTTGATACAAATTTTTTTTCCCATTTGACCACTTCCCTTCTTATTCTAGTTGCATCAATTTTGTTCATGCAGAGCATTTCAACTTTTTGTAATAAAATAAAATTTCATCTTTTGTCTCTATTGTTTGGTTGAGAATATATTTCCTGGTGGCAGCGAGATGGCTCAGGGAAGAGAGATTTGGAGTTTAAATCTGGACTTAGACATTCCCTTGCTGTGTGTCTCTGGGCAAATTGCTTAGATCCCATTGCCTAGCCCTTAATACTCTTCTTTGGAACCAATACTTAGTATCAATTCAAAGAAAGAAGGTAAGAGTTAGGAAAAAAAAGTACATGCTTCCTACCCATAACTGTGAGATGTATATGATCTACTTTTCTTCTAATTTTCTTATGATCTTTAATATTAGCATTATTTGTCCTTTTGGAATTTATTATAGTTGTGTATAGTGTTGGTCTAAGCCTAATTTCTGCCAGTCAAGTCTGCTTTCCAGTTTTCCTAGCAATAAAAAATAAAAGATCTTTCCTAAGTAATTTATGTTTTTTGCTTGAAACACTATGTATTTAAGTTCCATTGTTTTATTCTCCTTTGTCTAGTCCAGTGGTTCCCAAACTTTTTTAGTCTACTGCCCCCTTTCCAGAAAAAATATTATTTAGCACTCCCTGGAAATTATGAAACTATTTATTGAACTCAGAATAGAATGTAATACAAAAAAAGTGTGGCCATCACCACTCTGCTGGATCGCTGCAGCACCCACCAGGGGCGGTAGCGCCCACTTTGGGAATCACTGCTCTAGTCTTATCTTGTTGATAAACCTTTCTGTTCTTTAACCAATACTAATTAGTTTGATGACAGAAAGTATATAATACATTTTGAAGTCTGAAAATGCTATTCCCCTCTTATCCCTACTGTTTTCATTATTTTCCTTATTATTCTAGATATTTTATTTCTTACAATGAATTTTGTTATTATTCTGTCAAGTTCTATAAAGTATTTTTTGATAGTTTGATTAGCATAGCATAAAATTCTAATTTAACTTTGGTAATATTATCATTTTTATTATATTGGCATGACTCACCCAATGGCTCTGAATATTACTCCAGCTATTTATATTATTCTTTATTTCTTTAAGGAGTACTTTTTAATTAAAGCTAACTACTTTGAGTGCTTTGACATACTGGTTCCCAAGTTTTTATGCATTTTGTAGTTACTCTGAATGCTATTTCCCTTTCTATTATTGTCTCTCATATTTTTTGTTAGTATATAAAAATGCTATTGATTTTTGTGGGTTTATTTTGTTGAGTACAAACTTGCTGAGGCTATTGTCTTAGTCAGGATCTTTGTTTATTTCCTAAAACTTTTCCAATTACACTATCAGGTCATCAACAAAAAGCTTTATTTCCTTTTTTTTTTTTTTTTTTTTGCACTGAACGTGATGACTTTATTGATGGTACACAAGATAGGACTATGCTCCTCCCCCCACTACAGGGGTGCCTGGGGCAGGGATGTGAAGAGGGCATGGGATCCCCAGCACAGGGACATAGGTTATTATGGATGTGGGCTCCCCAGTGGTGGAACTACTCTTTTTTTGGCTGGGGATGAAGATCCATCTTGGTGGCCATGTACTTCATGAGGTCTATTACACGGTGGCTGTAACCGTACTCGTTGTCATACCAAGAAATGAGCTTGACAAAATGGTCGTTGAGGGCAATGCCAGCGCCAGCATCGAAGGTAGAAGAGTGGGTGTCGCTGTTAAAGTCACAGGATACTACTTGGTCCTCTGTGTAGCCCAAGATGCCCTTTAAGTTCCCCTCTGCAGCTTGCTTCACCACCTTCTTAATATCGTCATATTTGGCAGCTTTCTCCAGGCGGCAGGTCAGATCCACCACAGACACATTGGGAGTAGGAACACGGAAGGCCATGCCTGTGAGCTTCCCGTTCAGCTCAGGTATGACCTTGCCCACAGCCTTGGCGGCACCCGTGGAAGCAGGGATGATATTCTGGGCAGCCCCACGCCCATCCCGCCACAGCTTGCCAGAGGGGCCATCTACTGTCTTCTGGGTAGCAGTAATGGCATGGACTGTGGTCATGAGTCCTTCCACAATGCCAAAGTTGTCATGAATGACCTTGGCCAAGGGGGCCAAGCAGTTGGTAGTGCAGGAGGCGTTACTGACGATCTTGAGGGAATTGTCGTATTTCTCATGGTTCACCCCCATCACGAACATTGGGGCATCAGCAGAAGGGGCAGAGATAATGACTCGCTTGGCTCCACCCTTCAAGTGAGCCCCGGCCTTTTCCATGGTGGTAAAGACGCCAGTGGATTCCACAACGTACTCGGCTCCAGCATCTCCCCATTTAATGTTAGCGGGATCCCGCTCCTGGAAAATGGTAATGGGTTTTCCGTTGATCACCAGCTTTCCATTCTCTGCCTTTACAGTGCCCTTGAACTTGCCATGGGTGGAATCATACTGGAACATGTAAACCATGTAGGAGAGGTCAATGAAGGGGTCATTGATGGCCACAATTTCTATGTCTTTGCAGCTGAATGTTGCCCTGGTCACCAGGCGTCCAATACGGCCAAATCCGTTGACTCCGACCTTCACCATCTTGTCTAAAGGATGCGACTGCAGCAGAGGATTCTGGCAGCGAGCTTGGGTGTAGAGCTCTTTATTTCCTTTTAATCTATATTAATGCCTTTAATTTCTTTCTCTTCTCTTATTGCTATTGCTCGCATTTCTAGAACATTATCAAATAATTGTGGGGAGAGTGGGCATAACTTGTTTTCATCCTGCATTTATTGGGAAAGCATCTCAAGTTTTCTCATTGCATATAATACTTTTGGTTTTAGATAGATAAGTTTGCTAATATTGGAAGGAATACTAATTAATTAATACTAATATTAGATAAGGTCCTTCTGTGCATATGTTTTGTAGAGTTCTTAGTATAAATGATTTTATACTTTTCAAAGGTTTTTTCTTTGTCTATTGAGATATAGTTTTGATTATTTAAAAATATTATTAATATGCTGGTTATTTTCCTAATATTGAACCATCCCAGCATCCCTTCTATAAATGCAGTGTGGTCATAATCTCTTGGATATACTTACTTTTGTAGTCTGACAGGATTTCATTTAAATGTTTTGAATTGATATTTACTAATGATACTGGTCTATAATTTTCCTCCTTTATTTTATCCTTATATGAGGTGTCTAATAAAGCACTTTTTCCCTCAATTTTTGAGAATAATTTCTGTAGTATTGGTACTTATTGTTCTATAAAAGTTTGATAGATCTTTCCTGTGAATATCACTATCAGGGATTTTTATTTTTCCCTTTGGCTAGTCCTTTACAATTAATTCAAAAAATAATTATTGGCCTCATATCTGCTTAGAAGGGAATCTCCATGTAATGACCAAAGGTTTGTTTCTGTGTTTATCTCTGTGCTGTTTAGCATTTTTATTAATTTTGGTAAAGGAATACATGGAATCTTTGTCAAACTTACAGATGATACAGAGTTAGGAGGGATAGCTACCATATTGGATGACAATATCTAACTTGACCTTGGCAAGCTAGAAATTTTGACTGAATCTGCTAAGATAAAAAGTAATAGGGGTAAATGTAAAATATTCTTGTGTTCAATAAACTGATGTCCCAATCATAAGATGGAGGAGGCATAGTTAGATACTGAGCCATAACTAGGTTAGAGGGACTAGCACTTGAACTAGGGTGCAGAAAGTTTGAGGACACTAATTTCAAATTACACTTCTGAAACAACTGACCTTTGCATCCAGGTAGCAAACAAATTCTCCCCAGCCTCTTCTTGATGAAGGATCCTTGGTAGGCTCTGGGGGTTGATGACCAGAATCTCTGTCTCTACCACTCCAAAGAGAAGTACTTAAAAAGTGTGAGTGTTCTCTTGTCACTTCCTCAGCCCAAAATTATGTGTTTCATAGTGCTTACCCTCTCTCTCTCTCTCTCTCACACATACACACACACACACACACACACACACACACACACACACACACACACACTGCAAGTCATTATTCTGGTTGGATATTCATTTCTCTGAAAAAGATCTATGGGTTCAAATTGGACTTCAAATTCAGCATAAGCCAACAGCGTTATGTAGCAACTAGAAAAATGTTAATGTGAAATATGGCTACATGCAAATGACAATAAGTTTCAGGAATAAGGTGGCAATAATTCCACTGTACATGCCCTGGTAAGACACCACTGGAGTATTATGCTCAGGAATGGACAGAAAGGAAATTAGCAAGTTAAAGAATGTGCAGAGTATGGCAACTAGAATGGTGAAGAACCTTGATACTATGGCTTAGGACTGATTAAATAAATTGAGGATGCTCAGTCAGGAGAAGAAAAGACTCAGAGGAATAATGATGGTTGTCCTCACATTCTTGAAAGACTGGGATTCTTTTGAGGATATAGTTTGGATCAAGTGATTGCTGAGGTTCCATTCAAGCCTGAAATTCTGAGATTCTGTGAAGGGTTTCTCCAATTCCTTCCAATTTATTTGTTTTTCTTCTATGTATAGGTTTTTTAGGTCTGTCCTCTGAATACCCCTCCCCTTAAATTCCAGAACCAACATGCTCCATCTATTTCAATCTTCCTTTCCTTTAACAATAACAATAATAGGGGATGTGGCAAAATTGGGACATTAATGCACTGCTGGTGGAGTTGTGAATTAATCCAACCATTCTGGATGGAAATTTGGAACTATGCCCAAAGAGTGCTAAAAGATTGCCTGCCCTTTGATCCAGCCATGCCATTGCTGGGTTTATACCCCAAAGAGATCATAGGGGAAAAGACATGTACAAAAATATTTATATATTTATAGCTGGGCAGCAGAATGTGGAGCTTGGGCAGAAACAAGACTGGTCACAGCAGAGGCAGCAGGGACTGGAAAAATAGCCTCAGGGCAAAACACTTTAAAGTGTGCTACACAAAGAATATCACAGAGTTGCCTGTCCTTGTCACTCAGGCTTCTGACTGGGAAGAGAAGATACTACTAAGGCAAAGCCCTGCAAGACAGAAGCTAAGAAAGCAATGTCCAACAACATGCAGGAACCCCAATCCACTAGTAGTAAAAGGAATAAGCAGCAGCAAAAACAGCTTTTGACCCTGGATAATTTCTATGGTCAAAAAGAGCAAAATACAGAAGCAGCAGCAGAGAGTGCAAACACATGCAAATTTTCCCAAAAAAAATGGAAATTGGTCATAAGCTCTCAAGGAACTCAAAAAAGAGTTCAAGAACCAAGTAAGAAAGGTACAAGAAAAGTATGGAAGAAAAGTGGGGGAAAGAAATGAGAGTAATACAAAAAGAAAATAACAGTGTAAAATACAAAATTGCCCACATGGAAAAAGAAGCACAGAAATCAAATGAAGTAATAATTAAATTGGAGATCAGACTTGACCTGCTAGAAGCCATGAAAGGTAGGATAGACCAAACCAAAAAGGAAAACCAAGGTAGAAGTGTGGTAAAGGGTAGGCAATTGGAGTTAAGTGACTTGCCCAGAGCCACACAGCTAGAAAGTGTCAGAGGGCTGATTCAAGCCCAGGACCTCCTGTCTCCAGGTCTGACTTTCTATCCACTGAGCCACCTAGCTGCCCCTCCACCAGTGATCTTTAATTCCTAAGGCATCTTATTAGCCTCTATCCACCCTAATTGAGAAAAACTTTAAACTCAAAGACAAGACATTGTTATAAATAAAGGTGCTGTGAAATGGTTTGAATGAATAATTGGTGCTGCTGATAATAGTCAGGAAGCTAAGTGGGCCAGTAATTAACTAGAAATGCCTGGGTAATATACTAAGGATGGGGAAATAACCCAAGTCTGACTCACCTAAGGGTGTCATATTCAAACTCTGGGAGTTGTGAGTCTCACCTTGATTGACAGGTGAAGACAGTTGGAAACATTGGAATGTTCCCAGATGCCATGAGGACAAGAGGAAAGGCAGTTGGCCAGAGGATATAAATACCCTGACAGCCACCTGTCAAGGACCTTTTAGCTTTGGCCCTTGGCCTGGAACCCTTGGCTTGGACATTGATCTCTGATCTTGGAGCATTGTCCTATGGATCTCTGACCATGGGTCCTCTGATTCTCTCTGAATTCCCCCTAGATATTTAGACATCTGAACCATCATTAGATATTTAGGTATCCGGGCCCAGGTAGGAACCAGGAAGAGGGAAGGAGAAGAAGCAGAGGGAGATAAGGGAGGTATTTCCTGACAGCTGTAGGACTGACATAACAACTGGCAATAAGAAGCTGAGAGGGATCATCAATATCTGTATCAACCAAGCAGATTGCTTTCTCTGGTTTGGCCATGGCCAAGCCGAGCCAGAGGAGGTGAAGAACAAGAGCTCCAGCATTACTGAAACAGCCTACAGTCCTAAGGGATTAGTGATCATAGCCATTAGTGACAGAGTCTCCTATTCTCAATCCATTCCTGATTATTCCTTTCCCTTATTAACATCTACAGATAAAGTTTATTAAGTACCTTCCTGAGTGGTTAATACATCACAACCCTTGGGAAGGGAGCAATGCAGTCAGATGAAAACATTATCCAAGACTAATAGAGGCCAATATTAATAATCAATCCAACCCCAGGTGGGACTTGATAGGATTACCCATCCACCTGACCTTTAGGGATCCTGCCTGGGCGCTGTTATCGAGAAGGGGCAGTTATAACATACAACTGAATGACAGGACTCAGTTGTCCCTGTAGCAGCTATCAAGAGAATCCAAAGCATAGCTTCCCTGATTAATATACCCTATAATAATATAACAGTAGAGAAAGACACCTTCTTTATAACAAGGGATAAAACAATTTTTCCTTAGTGAGGTCTATACCCCTTTAAGAAAGGCGATCTCCTCCAAACAAGGAAATGATTCCTACTGGTGATTAGGAGGCTTGGCAGGAGAAGTCCTTGGTATGGCCTGTATTGTGGTAATGGAGTCTCTAAGTTCTCTCTGGAGTATTGAAACCATAGCCAGTACTAAACTGTAATGAGGTAGGACACTCTAAGTAAAACAAACTTAGGTTTATTTAAATTAATTAACTAAAGAAGTATGGGTAGGAGAGTGGGACAAGGTAAAGCTAAACTCTAGTTTACTCTTGCCTTCGGATCTAAACTCAGAAAGATGATGTGACTTCCTGTTTGAGTCCTGGCTGACCCAAGGACCAGCCTTGGGTCAGGGATGAAAGTGGACTAATTGCTGATATAATAAATTAATCTCCTACTGGTGAAATAATTGGTGTATCAGAGTATTATTGCAAATTGGCTTGCTATGATCTAAACCTGCCTGAGCTAAAGTCTAATTCCCACATTCCACCAACCTCCACCTGTTTCCCAAGGGATAGCTGGAAAGATGAGAAGTGAAAGATCCAAGACTCAGGTCTGCAGGGTCTTATATAGCCCTGGTTCTAACTGCCAGATGGCACCTGTCTACTTTGGCTCATGGCAAACCCAACATTACAAACTGGGCAACTGACAGGATACCCTAAGGCAATATGGCAGTATTATTTTGCACATCACAACATCCACCTGCAAAAAAAAAATCTTTTCCCTTTCTGGGTCTAAGGGTAGATGGGGTATAGCTTTGAGCTTCCAGGTCCAGGGATATATATGTAAACAAAGAATTACTAGATTACTAAGCTAAATTTCAAGTTTAGCTCTGAGTCCTTGAGCCTCAAGTTTTATTAGACTTGGAAGTGGGGGAAAAGCTAATAATACTAGTAGAGCTCATCAGAGGGAATGAGATCAACAATCACACCTTTAGGCTGCTGCATTCTTTGTAGACTTGCTTCCCATTTGGTAGCCCTTATATTAGTGAGATCAGTAGTGGACCAGAAGCCAGAGACCTTCACAAGCCTGGAAGAGCAGTCCTGTGGCCAGTACTTCTTTGAATGTCCCTACTTCTTTGAATCCAAGGATGAGCCAACCATCAGATCTCTCTGGGTGTTTTCAGCTCTAAATCTTATCTTCTATCAGAGTAGTTGGGAGTATGTCAGTCAATTAATAACATTTATTTAGTGCCTATTTGCCCCACTCTGTCCTGGAAGGTCAGGGATACAATGATAAAAATGAAAAAGGTTTTTGTCCTCAAAGAACTTATGTCTTATCACAGGAAACAATATGTACACATATAGGCAGAGGTGCATTGGAACACTAGCTTACCAGCCTGCCAGAACTCATTGTTATATTTTTGGAATGATCATTCACACCTCAGAAATAAGCAAATAGTATTCATTTATTGATGGGAAAATGTTGATAATGCAGATTAAACTTAAAAGTGTGTTGTGAATATTTTTTCCCCTGGAGAGCTAGTTGTTAAATATTTGCCAGGGGCAATTAGGTGGTTTAGCAGATACTGAGTCAGGCCTGGAGATAGGAGGTCCTGCCTTCAAATTTGGCCAGATAAATGTTCTAGTTGTATGACCCTGAGCAAATCACTTAACCCCAGATGCCTAGCCCTTACCTCTCTTCAGCTTTGGAATTGATATTTAGTATCAATTCTAAGATAGTGAGAGTTTTTTAAAAATATGCCAGCATTCCTCTCCCTTTTCCCCTCACATATAGCTATATACAAAATATAGTTGGCATATGTGTATATATATGCATATATGTACAAATGTATATGTAAAGTAATTTTGGAGGGAAAATTTAACAGCTTGAGGAATTAGAACCCTCTTTACATAGGAGGATAGCATTTGAGTTAAGCTTAAAGAAAATAAAGGTTGTAAGAGAGAATTTAGAAGAGATTAAATCCCTGTCTGGGCAAAAGCCTAGAGATGGGAAATGGAATGTTATGTGTGAAGAATAGAATAAGGACCAGTTTGTCCAGAAGATATAATGGGTAAGGCATCTGGGTGGCACAGTGGATAGAGCGCTGGGCTGGCAAATCAGGAAGCCTTATCTTCCTGAGTTCAAATCTGGCCTCACGCACTTACTAGTTGTGTGATCCTGGGCAAGTCATTTATCCTTGTTTACCTGTTTCCTCATTTATAAAATGAACTGGAGAAGGACATGGCAAATGATTCCATCATCTTAAATGACAAACTATTTTATCATCTTTGCCAAGAAAACCTCAAATGGGGTCATGAAGAGCCTGAAACCAGTAATCAAAAGAATGCAGCGAGAGTAATAATGGGAATGTACAATAAGGCTGGAAAGGCAGATTGAAGGCAGATTGTGAAGCACTTTAGCCAAAGAGAGAATTTAATATTTGATTCTAGAGATAACAAGGAACAACCAGAATTTGTTGAGCAAGAGAGTGACAGGTCAGATCTGTGCTCTTGGAAGCTGTGGAGCAGATGGATCAGAGAAGGGTGAGTGCTGAGACAGGGACATCAATTAGGAGACTATTGTACTTATCTAGATGACAGGTAATGCAGACCTAAACTCAAGTTGGGGGTGGCCACATATGGAAAGAAGGGTATAGAGGTCAGAGATCTTGTGTAAAATTGATAAAACATGGCAAATGATTGGCTCTTTGGGTTAAAGGGGAATGAGAAGCTGGGGTTGATTCCTAGGATGTGAACTTGGGTGACTGGAAGAATGGTGGTGTCTACAATATCTAGGTAGACATTTAATAAACATTGATCGACAGATTAATTGACCTTTACAGAAATAAGGAGGGTTGGGAGAGGAGAAGGTCTGAAGGGAAAGAATGAATTCTGTTTTGTACATATGGGATTCTATATGCCCAAGAAACATTCATTCCATTTAGTAATTAGTGATGCAAGATGGATGCTCAGAAGATAGGTTAAGGCTGTATATATATATGTATATGTGTATACATATATATATATACGTGGCAGTCATCTCTATGGCAATCATAATTGAACCCATAAAAAACTATGAGGTCACCAAGAGATAAACAAATAGATAGAAAACATCTCTGAAAAGTTAGAAGTGTGAAGGCATTCCTGTGTTGCTAGTGTGTGTATAATAATGGTCATGACCTTGCGAATTTTTTTTTCAAATTTATTTATTTATTTACCAAATACATGTAATGGCAAATTTCCACGTAAGTTTTCCAAAGTGATATGATCCAAAATGTCTCCCTCCCTCCCTCCCCTTCCCACTCCCAGTGCTGGCAGGTGATTCCATATGGGTTATACATGTATTATCATGCAAAACACATTTCTATAATGTTCCTTTTTGTGAATAATCTTATAAAAATCAAAACCCCAAAACACAAACCCAAATAAACAAGTGAAAAATCCTATGCTTTCATCTTCATTCTTTCTCCAACATTTCTTCCTCTGGAGGTGGATAGCATTCTTTCTGGTAAGTCTTTCAGAATGGTCCTGGATCATTGTATTGCTGATAGCAGCTAAGTCAACCACAGTTGATCATTCCACAATATTGCTGTGTACAATCATGATAATGTTTTTGCCAAGTTGGGGATCCCCTCCCTGGCCCTGTTCCTCTCTGTCTCTCTCTCCCTCTCCTGGCCATAACCAGAATCCCCAGACAGGATGGCTTCTTCAGCCTATGCCCAGGCTGTGTTGAGGTGGGGGAAAAGGCTAAGAAGGCACAGAGAGGGAGGAAGCCTAGCATGTCTTGAGGATAATGGCTAGTTAGGGAAGCAGAAAGTCTGTGCCAGGGAGGAGGGAGGGCAGGGGAAAAGGTTGGAGTGTCTCGATGAGCTGCTTTCAAATCTCTCCAGGAAAGAGGTTGTCAGTTTCATCAGCTCATTCTCAACTTGCCCCCACTAATTGTTTCAAAGCAGTTTACCTAATGAGTCCCTAAGAAACCTGGTGCTCACCTCCTAAATTTTTATTTCTCTGTCTCCAGAAAGTCCAAATCTTCCTTTCCTCAGAGACCTCTTTTTAACTTCTGAGACCATTTGCTTCTCTCAGAGCCACATGACAGCTAGAATTTTCCCCTTCCTGTGTTCCCAGGGAGCCTGGAGACCTGTTTTGGTTGTTTGTACAAAACCCTCTGCATCCAACCTCTGGGGAGGATTTACAGCAAACAAGAACAATAATGAGCAATGAACTTTCTCTGTGGTCCCTCAGGAAGAGTTAAAGAGTTTATTGATCAATAGCATGCGTTTAAAGTTTAGTTATGTCTTACTTAATGCAGTTTCCAAAGGATTTTAGAGATAGTTGGTGTAAAACATTTTCATAAACTGAATTTTATTCTGTGTGTTCTGAGAGTACACTCTTGAAAGGAATTATCCTGTGAATAATTCCCTTTATATTTTTAATTTTTTTAGCTTTTATAAACTACATCTACTTTATTATTTTTTAATTAATTAATTAACTTAGAATATTTTTCCATGGCTACATGATTCATAATCTTTCCCTCTCCTCTTCTCTCCCCCCTCCCAGAGCTGACAAGCAATTCTACTGAGTTATACATGTATCATTATTCAAAACCTATTTCTGTATTATTCATATTCGAAATAGAGTGATCTCTTAAAGCCAAAACCCCATCATATCCCCATTGAACCACACTATCAATCATGTTTTTCTTCCGCATTTCTGCTTCTGCAATTTTTCCTCTGGATGTGGATAGCGTTTTTTCTTATAAGTCCCTCATAGTTGTCCTGGATCATTGCATTATTGCTAGTACAGAAGTCCATTACGTTGGATTGTGCCACAGTGTATTAGTCTCTGTGTACAATGTTCTCCTGGTTCTGCTCCTTTCACTCTACTTCAATTCCTGGAGGTCATTCCAGTACACATGGAATTCTTCCAGTTCATTATTCCTTTGAGCACAATAGCATTCCATCACCAACAAATACCACAATTTGTTCAGCTATTCCCCAATTGGTGGATACCCCCTCATTTTCCAAAAGAAGTATATTCTTTAAAAGATTTTTCAGTTTCTGGTTAATATGACAGCTGATGGTTATCACATCTTTTTGTGGGTCCCTAATACTGTTTTGGGCTTTCTTTATATTTCCAGTGCTTAACACAGTGCTTGGTACAGAGTAAGTGCTTACCAAGTGTTGCTAGCTGACTCTCCTCTCTTCTGTCTCCATAGCTGTTTCTTCTCATTTTTCTCTTAGTGTTGTTATTAAGGTAATATACTTGTTATGAGGGGGTGAATAGTCACTATGGGCCTTGAACCGGTTACAAGTCCAGCAGGAGATTGGAGCTGGATGTTTGAAGGAAAGAGAAAACTCAGCTGGAATGGACTTGCTTTAAGTTCAAAGTCCAAACCCAAAGCTGAATGGCCAGTAAACCTCACTGCTGGCTGTTATGGCTCCTTTAAGATGTCAGGCAGCTGGCAACTCCCTGCTAAGGTAACTGCCTCCTATTGGATGATGGCAGATGGGCAGGAAGTGGTTGCTTGAACTTCCTGCCCTCACTAATGGAGGTTTGGTTCAACCTCCACAGCTTAGAATTCTCTCCTTGTTGCTTGACCTCACTAGCCTATGGTGGTAAGAAATAACCACAGGATTCTCAGACTAAAGCTTTGGGTTTATTTGGTGACTGGGAAGGAACAAGGCAAAAGGTAAGAGGGTTTGGCAACACTATTCTATGTAATTGATAAAATGGCTGAGGCTTATGGAAGCTCCTAGTTGGTCTTGGCAGACTGAGGGCTGGGTGCCCTCGGTCAGAGCAAACAGTCTCTGGTTAAGAAATTGACCAGATCTATTGGCTAACTTTGATGTTAATGAAATAGATATTGTTGAGATGCTCTTGAAGAAGGTTCTAATATCTAGGCAATCCTAATTTCCTACCCACAATCCACCACCCTTCACCACCCTTCACCACCCTTCAACCAGGGGTCCCAGAGGAAGGGGGTAGTTGAGTGATCAGGATGAAGTCAGGGGAAAAACAGAACCCAGGCTTGGGTTTCCAGGGGCTTTTATAGTCTCAACCCAACTGCCCGCTGGCACCTGGCCCATGGCGCATGCCATTGTTAACATTCCATCCTGGGCAACTGACAGGTTTGCCTAAGCTAATATTGCAATGCAAAAACCCTACATTACATACTCTAAAGATAGAACAAACTCATTGGGCTTAGTGTCACAATCAAATCAAATTTACAACAAAGACAATCTTTCTTTTTCTACATTGTCATTAAAATGTTAATAATGGTAAACTCATCCCTCACTATATGCACACTCAGTTTTCAAATTATTCCTCTTCATCATTTCTTATAGAATGATAGTATTTTATCACAATCATGTATTACAATTTGTTCAACCATTTCCCAGCCTATGAGCATCCCTACAATGTCCAATTCTTTGCCCCATAAGAAGAGCTGGTTTAAATATTTTTGTATGTATAAGCCCTTTTCCTTTTTGTTTTATTTTTGTGGTATAGACATAGTAGTGGTATTTTGGGGTCAAAGGAAATGAACAGTTTTTATAATCCTTTGTGCATAGTTCCAAATTATTCTCTAGAATGGTTGGACCAGTTCTCAGCTCCATCAGCAGTGTATTAGTGTATCTATTTTTCTACATCCTCTCCAGAATTTGTCATTTTTCTTTTTTGGCATGTTAGCCAATATGATGGGTGTGAAGTGTTGCTTTAGGATTGTTTTAATTGACAGGAAGTTTTTTCCCCCAAGGACAAAGGATATTGAAACCTGAAGAACTCTGGGAAATGTATATCCAAACACATTACATAACTTTTTGCATGAACTCAGACCAACTTTAGGCTCCTCTAGGAGTCAGAAAAGTCTGTTACATTTGTTTGTGATGTCCATCCATTAATCTTGATTCTACTCTCTAGGTCTTTGCAGAGCAAATATAAATCCCTTTCCCCTGACAATCTTTCAAGTACTTGGAAAGAGTTATAATATATAACAGTATCATATCAATTTGAGATTCCTCCACCAAGGCACTGTGGACTGGGATGATTTCCTCTCCTTTCAAGAAGTCTTCACTGCAGGAAGGATTTCTCTAGTTAACTTCTACTATCCTACTTTGCAAAGAAAAAACAAAGGGATATAAAAATAAAAAGACTAGGTTCTCATCCCCTCAAACATCAGGATAATTCTAGCTGATGCATAGTTTACTCCCAAATTTCACAAAATGACAAGGGGTCTGCAATGAATTAGCAATACTGTTTCTTGAACCCTTGAGAAAAGGGATTATGTTTCTGTCTTTCTTAAAATCTTCAGAGCTTAGCATAGCACCTAGCACATAATAAGTATTTAATAAATAAAATAAATAGAAATAAGCACATAGTAAGAGCTTAACAAATGTTGATTCCAGGAACTATTTTAGAGAATTCATGGTTCTGTTTGGTGAAGAATACAGAAGGATTGTGATGAGTGCTGGGGGTTAGTTATGGGCAGTGAAGAGCTGTCTGAAGATGTTGCTCTTCTCATCAACTAAGAGGACTGGTGCTCATTTAGGGGGACATAAATGACTAATTGAAACCTCTTTTTGGAAGTTTGTGTTCAGGAATTCTTTGAAGGCTTGGGTTTCCAGACCAACAAGTATAGTTATGTTACTGGGATTTAAGCTCCTGGTAACATCTGATGAATCTGTCATGAGATTAATGAAGGAGCAAGGTTTAAACTTCATGGACACTGGACAAATCCATGAAACCTAGTAGTGTTATGGAGGACAGGTTTTGTCAATGGATAATGGTCGTGGATTACCATTGGTAGACTTTGTAGTACTGGGTATGGTATTGAACTATAATCTACCCTTGCTCTCCTACTAATCAGTCAGTCAACATTTATTAAGCACTTACTAGGTATCAGGTACAGTACTAAGCAATGAAAATTCAAAGAAAAGTAAGATAAACCCTGCTTTCAAGGAGTTCATAATCAAATGGGGGAGGAGAATCTACTAGACAGGTTTCAATCTGGTTTTTGTTTGTTTGTTTGTTTGTTTTACTTTCTGTCTTAGAATCAATACTATGTATTGTTTTCAAGGCAGAAATATGTTAAGGGCTAGGCAATGGAGGTTAAGTGACTTGCCCAGGTCACACAACTAGGAAGTGTCTAAGGCTAAAGTAGAACCCAGGACCTCCCATCTTTAGGCCCAGTTCTCAATCCATTGAGCCACCTAGTTGCCCCTAGGTTTCAATCTATGTTATAGAAAACATTCACCCTTAGTGTAAGGCAAGTATATATCTGGGAGGAACAAGCCTGTTCTAGATCTTGTATGCTCCCCTCCTTGTAGTTCCCTCTGCTACCACTCAGTCATCTAGATGGGTATTGTTCTACCTACTTACAATAAAATCTTTCCTCTAGCCAATTCACTTATTTTGCAGATGCTGATAAGAAACACAACCATAATTTGTGTTTTGGTCTAAATACATAATGGCATTGCTTTAGGTAAACTTCCCTTCCTATTGTAGATCAACAACTGGTCTACAGCTTAAGGACTTAGAAGACTGCCTGAATAAGTTTCTTCTCTCTCCTAGTATTCCCATGAGATGATAATAAAAGCTGACATTTACATAGTACTTTCTGGCTAGCAAAGGGCATTATGTTAATTTGATCCTCAAAAACAACCCTACAAGGTGTGTGCTATTATTATCCACATTTTATAGATGAGGAAACTAAGTCTCAGAGAAGTTAAGTGACTTGGCTGTCACGAAACTAGCAAATGTCTAAAGCAGGATTACAACTTGAGTTTTCCTGACTCCTTCTTTAGCATTCCAGTCACTATACCATAATGGAATCTTGCCCATTGTGTATTAGACCCTTCACAATGGGACAAGACCAGACTTCTGACCAGGTTTAGCAGGATGGATCTATAATACAAAGGCTTCATTGATTCAAATAAGGGAAGTTATGACCAGTTCCTCTATCATGGGCTCATCGTTGACCACGTCCATAAGTCTACAACAAATTGTCTATTTGGATACCTTCATCCCAAGTGATACCTTGATTCATTATCTGGAAACAGCAGTGTAGTGGTGGAATAAGGCTTTGGACTTTCTCTTGGCCATTTCTGCCCCAACCACGCCATCAAAGGGCTGCCTAATCTCTGAGACAAACTTTTGAAAGCTATGGAGCTCTTTTTCATCAAAAACAGAATGATGGGAGGTTAAATATAAAGCTCTCAGAGATCTGAGACCCTCATTGATAAAGAAACTAAGGCCCAGAGAGGAAACAAAATTACTAATCACAACTTTGCCTGTGATCATCTCTTGTGCTGATAAATGGTGAGGAGGACCTGAGTTTCAATTAGTATCTACTATAGTTAGAATTGGGGACTTATGCTTTGGGATTGTTGATATTTTCATGGGACTCGATTACACTCTCTGAGAGGGATTAGATATTATAGCATGAGGTTTCACATGTCAGAAGACATAGATTGACCATCACTGGAGTTATCTCCAGTGACACTGACTGCACTAGGACAGGAATGCCCTGGAAGCCAAGTCATATCAAGGACTTTTTTGTCTTTGGTGGGGAGAACAGGAGAATGAATGCAATATTTTCCAATAAGAGCATAGGATCAAAGTTATAGAGCTTGGAGAGTCCTCAGAAGACATTCAGTTCAACCCTATCATGAAACAACTGAGGTCCAAAGAGGTTGAGTGACTTGCCCTAAGTGACATAAAAAATAGATACTAAGGGACAGAGACAGGATTTGAATCCAGGTCTTTTGACTCTCCGTCTAACATGCTTTCCCCAGTGGCATGTTATTTCCTATAACAGAACTCTAGGAGGCATATCAGAATCAAGTGGTGAGACACAGAGCACTAAGACAACATAGGTGCATCTGATATGTAATATCCAAGTCTTGGTATTGTATACACATATTGGATATTATGTCATACCTAAGTAGAATGTAAATTCATGGAGAGCAAGGACTATTTTGGTTTAATCTTTGTAATCCCAGTACTAAGCACAATGCCTTGCATATTAGAAGATGCTTAATAGTTTGTTGAATTGGATGGGTTAGGAAGTAGGTGCTTAATAAATGTTTCTTGGTTCATCAATCCATTGATTGACTTAAAATCATGTATTCCTGATTCTGAGGTTAAAGAAATGATTAATAATTTCCCAACCAATCCAAAAAGATGAAGAAGCAAAAATAGAACTGACTTTAGCTGAAAATCTCCATAACATACCCTGACTTTGCATTTTAGGAATGACATTGTTGGTCATTCTCTCTGTCTAGCTCTCTCTCCCTCCTTTTCTCTTTTTTTCCCCTAACTCCTCTTTGTCCCTCCTTCTCTTCTCCTTCCTTCTTTGCCAGGCCCCTGCCTTTTCTCTAGCTCTGAATGTATAATAGGTACATGAATCATGTGAGCATGGGTTTTGGTTCCTGCTCCATGGGGAAGTAATGGCTCTTCTTTTGTGTCCCACCCACTGAAATGCATGAATATACAAGGCAGACTTGCCACCCAGTTGGAATTAGAGAAGCTTTCCATGTCATTGTCTGGTTCCTAATAGGAGGGACTGTTTTTGTTTCCCCACCCCTCACTTTTTGTTTTGCTGTTTATGGTAGCACTAACCTCTACACCAATTTCAGAAAGTAAAGCTGTATCCCTTTTCTTCTGACTTTGTGAAATGCACTTGCAAGGATCACAGTGTAGGTACACTTTGTCACAGGATAGGCTGTAGATGACAACAATCTATACTAATTCTGCTATCATCCATGTGGCTGTCCCTCTCAAGTTCTTATTGCTTTTTCTCAAAAGTTCCTTCAAACAAAAATTCTACCCCCACAAGGATGGAGTTGTCATGCAAAATCTATCTTATCTTCATTTCTCTTCAGGATGCTCTACTAGCTCTCCTAGACTTTCTCTACCACACCCTTCCCCGCAAACTGGGTACTGTTATCCCTCTTTCTCTTTTTCTGTTCCCTTTTTTACAAAGCGCTCCCCCATTAGACTGTGAGCTCCTTGAGAGCAGGGACTGTCTTTTTCTGCTTATATTTGCATTCTCATCATTGAGCACAATGCCTGCCACATAGTAAGCACAATAAATAATTGTTGACTTGATATAAGAAAGTGATTACATTTGTTTCATAAAAAGTTTCAGCCTTTCTCCTTAGATATAAAAGTGGGAGCAGGAGTTATTATTTTAAACAATGTAGCATTGGAGCTGGGTCTTTGTAGAATATATATTTCCAGATAATAGTAGTTAAATGTATAAAGGAACAGTTACTTGAATTACAGAATTATTTAGATAGAAAAATCAATAATTTTTTTTAGTTTTAATACTGCACTAAAAGATAACGAAAAATCAAACAAAAAGATACAAATAGAAGTTAAGGATCTGTGAATGGCATGAAAAAGTCACTTAAAGAAAACTGAATGAGCTAACTAGATAGAGAGCCAGGCCTTTAGATGAAAGGTCCTGAGTTCAAATTTTACCTGACACTTCTTAGCTGTATGACCTTGGGCAGGTCATTTAACCTCAAATGCCTACTTCTTACCACTTTTTCCTTGCAACCAAAACTTAGAATCAATTTTAAGACAGAAGGTAAGGGTTTAAAAAAGTAATGTAACAAGTAGGAAATATATGTTCTTAATACTTATATTAATAAAGAAAAAAGAAAAAATTGCAAAGGACAAGTACACATTTAAATAAATAACTTAATATACTAAAAGTAAATACAAAGATTATAAAGAAAAGAGCTTGAGACAGAGAATTTAAGCTATTGGTTTTTGTAAATAATAAGGGTTTTTAAAGACCAATATAATTGTTATTTTTTAAAGATATTTTATTTTTCCAATTACATATCATAAAAATTTTCAACATATGTTTTCTAAAATTGTAAGATCCAAATTATCTCCCTCTTTTCCTTCCCTCCCCCTTCTCAGAAATGGTAAGTAATTTGACCTGGGTGTATGAATTATCATATGAAACATTTTCATATTGTAAGAAAATATTCATGTAAAACCAAAACCTCAAAGTAAAAACACAAATAAGATAAAGTGAAAAATAGTGTGCTTTGATCTGTATCCTCACTCCAACAGTTCTTTTTTCTGGAGGTGGATAACATTCCTTGTGATAAATCTTTCAGAATTGACCTAGATTATTGTATTGCTGAGAGTAACTAAATCTTTCACAGCTGATCATCATGCAATACTGCTATTAATGTTTACAATATTCTCCTGTTTCTGTTTATTTAACTCTTTATCAGTTCATGTAGGTCTTTCCAGCTTTTTCAGAAATGATACTGCTTATCATTTCTTTTTTTTTAACTTTTGTCCCTTTTTCTGCATTTTAAAAATTTCCATGTTGTTAATTTTTGTGAGTAATCTTATAAAACCAAAATCCCAAAACATAAACCCAAATAAACAATTGAAAAATCCTATGCTTTCATCTGCATTCTGACTCCAACAGTTCTTTCTCTGGAGATAGATAGCATTCTTTGTCATAAGTCCCTCAGAAGTGTCCTGGATCATTGCATTGACAATAATAACTAAGCCTATGATGGTGATGGAATACTATTGGACTGTAAGGAATGATGAACAGGATGATTTCAGAAAGTGCTGGAAAGATCTTCATAAACTGTTGCAGAGGGAAATAAGCAGAAGCAGGAAAACATCATCATTTCTTATAACACAATAGTATTCCATCACTATCACGTCCCACAATTTGTTTGGTCATTCCCCAATTGGTGGTCATCCCAATGATTTCCCATTTTTGCCACTACAAAAAGAGCTTCTGTGAATATTTTTGTACAAGTAGGTCCTTCTCCCTTGTTCATGATTGCTTTGGGATAAAAATGCAGTAGTGGTATTATAGGATCAAAGGGTATGCACAGTTTTATATTTCTTTTGGCATAGTTTTAATCACCCTTGAGAATGCCTGGATTAGTTCATAACTCCACCAACAATGTATTAATGTCCTAATTTTGCCATGCTCCCTCCAACATTTATCACTTTCCTTTATATATTGGCCAATTTGATAGGTGTGAGGTAGTAGCTCAGAGTTGTTTTAATTTGCATTTCCCTAATCAAGAGTGACTTAGAATATTTTTTCATATGATTATTGATATCTTTGTTTTCTTCATCTGAAAACTGCTTATTCATATCCTTTGACCATTTGTCAATTGGGGAATTATTTGTATTCTTATAAATTTGACTTAGTTCTCTATATGTTTGGGAAATTAGACCTTTATCAGAAAACTTTGCTATAAATTTCTCCTTCCATTCCCAGTTTATTGTTCCTCTTCTAATCTTAGTTACATTGGTATTGTTTGAGCAAAACCTTTTTAATATAATACAATCAAAATTATTCATTTTATGTCTCGTAATCCTCTCTATTGCTTGTTTGGTCACAAATTCTTCCCTTCTTCATAGATCTGCCACGTAAACTACTCTGTTTACCATATTTCTTTATGGTATCATTCTTTATGTCCAAATCATATACACATTTTGATCTTACTATAGGTTGTGAGATATTGGTCTATACCTAGTTTCTGCCATATTGTTTTCTAGTGTCCCAGCAGTTTGTTTTTTTCTGCTTCCATTTTATGAGTGAGTTTATCCTGTTCACAATCATGATTACCAACTGTAAATTCCCTTCCTTATTTCCCCTTTTGATCCTGCACTTTATCTCTCCTTTCCCTCTGTCCCTCCTTACAAGTGTTTTGCTTTTAATCACCACCCCTTTCTTCTCTCCCCTTTCTATTTATCCCCCTCTCCTTGTCTTATTCCCCTCTTACTTCTCTATAGGGTAAGATAGGATTCTATACTCATATGAGTATGGTTATTACTTCCTCTCTGAGCCAATTCTGATGAAAGTCAGGTTTCAGCATTGCCCATCACCACCCTTATCCTTCCCTCCACTGTAATAGTTTTTTTTTAAATTTATTAATATTCATTTTTAACATGGTTACATGATTCATGCTGAACCTTTCCCCTTCAACCCCCCCTCCCCCGCACTCTCCCCACCCATGGCCGATGCGCATTTCCACTAGTTTTGTCACGTGTCCTTGATCAAGACCAATTTCCAAATTGTTGGTAGTTGCATTGGTGTGGTAGTTT
>NC_058132.1:71018538-71127399 GCF_016433145.1 Gracilinanus agilis
TTTCTGGAAGACCAATTATTCTCAAATTGTCTCTTCTAGACCGGTTTTCTTGGTCTGTCACTCTCTCATTGAGATATTTCATGTTTCCTTCTATTTTTTCAGTCTTTTGGCTTTGTTTTATTTGTTCTTGTTGTCTTGAGAGATCATTAGTTTCTACTTGCTCAATTCTAGCCTTTAGGGATTGATTTTTGGCTATAATATTTCGGTTTTCGGCCATAATCTTCTGGTTTTCGGCCATAATCTTCTGGTTTTCGGCCATAATCTTCTGGTATTCCTTTTCTATCTGGTCATTTCTGGTGTTCAATTTCTGAGCCTCACTTTCCAATTGCATGATTCTACCTTTTAAACAGTTATTTTCTTGCCAGATCTCTTCCATTTTCCTCAAAATCTCAGTTTTGAACTCTTCCATAGCTTGTGAGGAGTTTTCCTTATTTGAGGAGGGTCCGGATGCTTGTTTGTTCTCCTCCTCTGTTTGCTCGGTTGTCTGGATTTTCTCTGTGTAAAAGCTGTCAAGTGTTAAAGACTTCTTTTTCTTGTTGTTATTCTTTCTCTTCTGAACTTCCTGAGACTGAGTAGCCATTGTTACCCCAGCAGCTTCTCAGATTTATCCTCGCGCTCAGTGTCTGTCCATGATCTATTGGCTCCTGAGGTCTGAGTTCTGGTTTTTTCCAAGGTCAAGCCCCCTGGTGGACCCCCTTGCTTGATCCTCTGCAGGAGGTTCCTTTACAAGTCTCAGGGCACTGCTTCCACAGTCGTATACCCATCCACACTGGTTCCCCACTTAGGCTTTAGTTCCTGGCTGTGTCTGCCTCCACCCACGCCTCCACCGTGCCTGCGCTCTCAGCCTGCGCTCTGCGCCCTGCGTCCTGCGCCCGCGCTCAGATTTTGCCTGCGTTTTTTGGCTTAATGGGGTCCTAAGTCTTGCTGCTCTCAGGAAGAGGCCCCGGAGCTGCCAATGACTCGATGGGTGCCCCAAACTTGCTCTATTTCTTTTTAGCTGGCTTTGGAGCTATAGATGTGTGTGGAGGAGGTGGGGGTGGGGTGATTGCTCAGCCCGCGATTTCATGAGGGCTGTTTCACCCCTGTATAGCATGGAAATGCCTCGATTCCACGTACCTTCCGCACTGTGCCCTGTTGTGGGGTTCCTCCGTTCGTCTGGACTTGTTTTTATGTCCCCTTGAGGAGTTCTGTGTGTTTCGGTCAGGAGAGGTTAAGAGCTGCTTCTTACTGTGCCGCCATCTTAACCTGGAAACCCCTCTGTAATAGTTTTTTCATGACTCCTTAGGTGAGATAATTTACCCCATTTCCCCTCTCCCTTCTCTGTTTTCTCAGTGCAATCCCCCTTTTCACCCCTTGATTTTTTTTGCATATCATGTCATCATAAATAGCTTACTATTGCACCCTCTAGGTACATGCCTTCTAACCGCTCTGACTTCTAACTGCAATTCAGAGTTGTAATTATGATCTTTGTACTGTAAGGGGGAAAAAGTGGTTTTATGGGTTCAATATATTAAAAGATGGTTGCCAGAGGATTGAACTATTATCAATCCTCAATTAAGAATAATCTCAAGTCAAAATTTACTTTTATGGAAGTTTATTTACAATTAAGAAGAGAGAGAGGAAATTGAGAGAGAGGAACTCTGGCCTGGATCAGAGGCCTGGACCAGGTAAGAATTTAAAGGCCCCAGCAGAGGGGCACAAAGCTTAATTAAACAAGGCTTCTAGCCACAAGGCCTTTTACAATTAGGCAAGAGAGGCCTCCTTGAGGGTAGAGCCTCCAGAAATGCTAAGGGAAGAGAGAGAAAGTCAGCTTAACTTACCCATGTGACAATTCAAAGGGAAGCAGTCACAGGCCCCATAAGAGATCCTTCTACACCAAGTTCCAAACGCCAACCCCTCCACAGGAAGTTACCATCATATTTAAAAGATAGCATCTTTCATCACTTCCTGCATCCACCTCCAATTTGCATGTCCAATCACAATAGACAGTTCTCATAGTACTGCCTAGGGGGCATTCAGTTGATTCTGATTTGTCACCCACTCTAGCACACGTGGATTATGGACCTCCCAGAATTAGAGGTGTTCTCAATTTTGGTGATTAAGTCTAAAGATGGGCAGTGTAGACTTAATCTAATTATCACAGTACATAGGAATAGAAACAGTTTAACCTTATTGAATCCCTTAAATTTTCTTTCTTATTTACCTTTTTATGCTTCTCTTGAGTTTTGTATTTGAACATCACATTTTCTGTTTAGAACTGTCCTTTTTAGCAGGAATGATTGGCTCATCTTCCATTTTATTAAATGACCATTTTCCCCTTGAAAGAATATATTCAAGTTTTGCTGGGTAAGTGATTTTGGGTTGTAAATCTAGTCCCTTTGCCTTCCAGACTGTTGAGCCTTTTATCCCTTTAAAATGGAAATTCCTACATTCTATGTAATCCTGACTATGGGAATTATTTCTTTCTGACTGCTTGCAGTGTTGTCATTTGGGGATTTATTTCAGGAGGTGACTGGTAGATTCTTTCAATTCTATTTTACCCTCTTCTTTACAAATATCAGAACAGTTTTCTTTGATAATTTCTTATAATATGATACCTAGGATTATTTTTTATCATGTCTTTCAGGTAGTCAAATAATTCTTAATTTTTTTCTCTTGGGTCCATTTTCTAGGTCAGTGGTTTTTTCAATGAGATATTTCATGTTTTCTTCTATTTTTCATTCTTTTTATTTTTTTAATTGTTTCTTGATGTCTCAAGCAGTCATTAGCTTCTACTTGCTCAATTCTCATTTTTAAGAAATTATTTTCTTCTATGAATTTTGGAACCTCCTTTTCTATTTGGTCAATTCTACTTTTTAAATAACTTTTCTTCACTGGATTTTTGTACCTCTTTTTCCATTTGGTCAATTCTACTTTGCATTTATTTCATTTCTCTTCCCCATTTTTCCTCTGCCTCTCTTAACTGATTTTTGAAATTCTCTTTGAGCTCTTCCAGAGCTTGAAACTAATTCCTATTTTTCTTTGAAGTTTTGTATATAGCTGCTTTTATTTCACTGTCCCCTTCTGAGTCTGTGTCTTGCTCTATTTTATCTATAATAAATTTCTATGGTTAGGTGGTTTTTGTTGTTGTTTTCTCATTTCCCCAGCCTTTTTCTTGACTTTTACTTTTATCTTTGAAGTTATCAGAACTGACAAATCCTGAGATTATGAAAATATGGTCAAAACTAATCCTGATGACAAAGGTTTAAGGTACAGTTAAAGCAAGATACAATTGCACAGGCAATTTTCTTGTTATGGCCAAATTTGAAATTCACAGGATTGATATGTATTGAAACCTTAAATAAAAGAATTGATTTGGGGTTAAATTCTCAAGGCAAGAAAAAAACTTAATTTAGCTCTTTCTCAAAAGAAACACATTCTCCCAACCTCCCAAATCTTCAGAGTAAGCAGATTTGTTATCTCTCAGCTTTCCATATCCACTATGCAAGTAGTTTTCTTATTTACATTACACACAGCCCCAGGGAAAGAGACCCTGTAGATAGGGTACACTACAAGGAAGATTGATGAAGTCCATACAATGCCATAACTTGCAGGAAACAGGTGTACTTATTGTACTACACTTTTAGAATCAGCAAATTTAGGAATGAACATGCTTTCCCAAGAATCTTGTATTGTCTATATGGAAACAGAAGTTGTAACTTTCAAATGGACTACTGTAATGTCAATTCCTTAATCTCATTGGCTAATTTACAAATAAATACAAAGCCCTAGCTACCTCTGGTTGAAGAAGCCTCAGGGTTCTTTCCAATACTTGTCTTTGTGTATTCTTTATGCTCTCCACTTTTCTTTCCCCTTTGCTCTGTTTTTGTGTCAGTGGCTTCACTCCACAAATTAAAAATCCATGTCTGTCTATGTTGTGCTGGATGCAACAATCTTAAAGGTAGGCTCTGTTCTCAGGGGATGCTCTCTTAAACTTCAGTTTTTTCTTGCTGTTATTTAGTTGTTTTTCTGGGTTTCTATAAGTTTTAGTTCTTCCAAGCTGGCATAATGGCCTGTGAACTGGGAGCTCTGAAAGCCACCTCCCATTGCTGATTCAGTCTCCTCCAGCGACTGCTGATGGCTTGCAGGACTCAGAGCACTGTGAAATACCTTGTGCTGGGGCCCAGGACCTCAGTCCTGGTCAGGGGCTCCGGGTTTCTCCTAAGGCTTGCACTAGCCAGGTACACAGTGGACTACCTTGCACAAGGACTCGGGACCTTACTGCAGGCTTGTGCTAGGGCTTGGAACTTCAAGGGGGTAAGTGTGTGGTACTCTGCTATTGGCTTGGACAGGGTCCTGGGGTCTGGAAGTTGGCTTGGGTCAAGGTTCAGAAATTAGAACAGTGGATATGGGGTGGGGGTGGGGTTGCTGTTGGCTTGCATCAGTATTCCTTGGTGTGGCCTTGCTGTGGGCTATATTCTCTTCTGACCCCAGTGAACTAGACCTGCCTTGCCTACCTTACAAGTTATTTTCTGCAGGAAAATTGCTTCAATCCATTCCCCTTGTTTGTTCTGTCACTCCAGTATTTGTTTTGAAGCATTATTCTAATATTGGTTGGAAAGGATTCTCAGAATGGTTTGAACTTTCCCTGCCTCTGCTCCACAATTGATTTTTTATGAAAAAAAGTGGAAAAAACCTAATAATGCTTAGGGCTCATTGTTATTTGGGTTCCTGGCAGGAAGTAAGGTAAAAGTTGCCAGATTCACCAATTTCATCTGGTCTTTCTCAGGCTTGATCTTAAGTGGATTTGTAAAGAAACCTGGGTCATTATAGTTGACTTGAAAAGAATTCTTTAACCACAGCTCTACACAGTTCCTTTACAATTTTGCTAAGTATGGTCTCAGGGATGATTTAAGGAGTATTCTGTCTAGTGATACTGATTCTTTAATGTGTTTTTAAAAGAATTTTGAACTATAATCTAGACAATGGCTTATACTGAGGAACTTGGAGTAAAAAGGAGAAATAGAGTACAAGAGACAGATTTAACTTAAGCTTGAGATTCTCTTGTTTGCTTTTGATGGCTAACCATCAGTGTGTGCAAGGCAATAGCTATTAGAGCCTAGCTTTATCTGTGGTGGAGAGAATCTGGATAGCAATCTCCAAAGACTCTGACAGATTGCCTAGCAGATAAAAACCAGCAGAGGGTGGCAGAGAACAGGTCAGCAGAAATGTCCAGCTGAAAGCAAAATGATAGAAAGAGCAAACCTGCAGGAACCCCCAGCTCAGCTGAGAGGGAGATATTGACTCTGTAGTGTCAAAAGCATGAGTTGCAGTAGTCACCAATGTTCTCTAGATATATGCCTCACCATACTTGTTCCCTGATCACTTCTGTTTCCTTATTATAAACTGATGCTTACATGCCTTCCTTTTTCAGTATATTAATTAACTTATGGGGAGTGTGTGCTGGTGTATAGGCTGTTTTTCTTGTCCCTTATTTTGCTCTGCTGCTTATGACTGCTTTGAATGAACATGTCCTCTGATTAATCTAATGAAATAAATACTTTTGGGGTGGGTAGTGGATGGGGGCAGATGTTGTGAGTTATGGCTTTGAGTGGATTCCAACTTGCTAAATGCCTTGAACTTGAGTTAGGTCTGTAGATACTCATGTATGAGAAGGTCACAAAAGTGTTATTTGTAAGAATAATACATTAGAAAACATCCCAATGAATGTAAAAGGGATTGAGAAAAATAATATTATGTAATGTTACAACAATAAAATTGAGAATTCAAATGAAATGGATAACTTCTTAACAGAACAGGAAATTAAACAAAGAACCAAACAAACCCTAAATAAACCAGGTTTAGAAGAAGTTAAACAGATCATTAATGGATGAGGCCATGATCCAAATGGATTAGGAAGCTTGAAGAACCTGCCTATTACCATGTCAGTATATTGGCTTGTAGACAGAGGTGGGGAATACAAATAAATATAATTGTTTTTTAAAAATGAATCTTTGGGAAAATCACGTTGAAACAGATCCTCTGAGTCAGCTCTCTGCTGAGACACTAAGCATTTTGGTTTCCTAATCAGTGTGAGAATGGAGGCAAGGGATGGAATTCTTGGGGTGGGGCACGGAATCTTGGAGCAGGAGCAGGAGACCAAATGATAGCTGGAAGAGCAGAGTCTTCTGGGGAGTATTTGCCTGGGAAGGAGTCTTGGGGGGGGGGAAGAGCTCAGTGAGGAAGGATGGAGAGACAAGCTCTGAGCAACCTGAAGGCATCCTTGAGAGTTCCTGACCTAATTGAGAAGATCTGCTACCTTTGTTTACTGTCATCTTGATATTACCTCAGTCCAAGATTGTGCCAACCAGTGTTTGGGGGTTTCTGGACTCTTTCAGGGAGCAGATCCCTGAATCCCCTCTTTCCTTGAACCTTGCCTCACAGAGACCCTTAACAAATATAGACAAACTAATTAGAGATATTGCGTATGGGCTTAGTGGGAAGGGCAGGAGAAGCTTTGAGTTGAGACAAACTTGGTCTCCTCAGGGCAAAGGACCTGGAAGGGCTTAAGCTTTAGGGAATCCTGCGCCCACTGACGGCCACCATTTTCCTTCAACCTTATCCTTTACCTTGTTATATTGAATAAACACTAGAAAAGTCAGATCACGTTTAGGATTACTTGAGAGACAGTTAAGGGGAGGAGTGTTGCAGCTAAATCAGGCAGAGATCCATCTTTAAGCCTGGCCACCCGTGGTGCAGAGAGGGGAGACTTATGTGAGCCCCAGTTCAGAGGAACAATGAATTGGGTCACCACATACCCCAGCTAGTGTGGAAGTCTTCTCCCTAACCTTTGAAGGGTGGCACCTTGGGTCCCCCCAATTTCCAAGGTAACCTCCTCATAGTCTCACATATTAGAGGCTAACAGTGAGCGAGGAAGGGATTGCTACACTGATACTACTTTACTCCCTTAGCTTTATCCTCCTCCTCCTTAGCTTCCTTAATACATCAGGTATAGACTCCCTGGCCCCAATTACCTGTACCCAGTATTGAACTTAACTCAGTTATCAAATCTTAAAATATGTTATTACATGGATAGGTCTAACCTTTTGACTTACATTTGCACTCTTTCTAACTTGGACTTTGCCTCCCCAGCTCTAGGCAGGGATTATCTCTCCCTCACCCAGGGGTTTGCCTGATTGCTGGCTAGTGTTAGCTGGGACTTGAGTAGATACAATACCTGATAAGGCATGGTTGTAAGTGCCCTCACCATCCTGGATGCCCTCTCATTTGACAATGTCTCCTCAAAAACACAATGTTCCAGAAATGGTCTAAAACATGTTGTACCCAGAAGAGGACACAAAATTTCCAGAAATAGCAAATTAAGTGAAATTACTGTATCACTCATTCTGGTCATAGTACCTCCAAGATCAAATAGAAAGTCCTCTATTTTGCATTTAAATCCCTGTACAGCCTGGCCTCTTCCTATGTTTCCTATCTTCTTATACTTTATTCTCCTCTATGTGCTCTAGGATATAATGACAGTTGCCTTCATCATGTTCCTCCAACAGGATACTCTTTTTTCCCATCTTGGTGCATTTTCATTGACTTGTCCCTTATGTCTGTAGTGTACTCCCTCCTCACTTGTACCTAATGGTTTCCCTGACATCAAGATTTAAGTCAACCCCTACCCACTACTAGTGCCTTCCTTCTGAGAATACCTTCCATCTATCCTTTATAAAGCTTATATCCACATAGTGGTTTATACATTGTCTCCTTCATTAGATTATGAGCAACTTGGGAATAGGGGCTGGCTTTTAACTTCTTTGTAGCCCAGGACTTAGTACAGTGCCTGACATTTACTAGTTACTTAATATATTCTTGTTGACTGACTGCTTGGCCCCAGAAGGCAAAACCAATATTAATGGTTATAAGTTGCAGAGAAGCTTATTAAGGCTGCCAATAAAAAGAAAAGTTTCCTAATAATCAGAATTGTCCAGAAGTGTACTGAGTTTGCTTTGAAAAGTAATGAGATTCCCACCAAGAGAAGTTTTTAAGTAGTATTTATTTAACCAGTTTATAGGGAATTTATAGTAGAGGGAATTCATGTTAAGAATGTTGGTTGTACTGAAAATGATAGTACAGAATAGTACAGAATATTCAATGTGAACCTTCACTTTGATAGAGGGATTGGTCAGTTGTTGTCCTTCATATTCAAAGAGAACCAAAATGACATCATTAAGTCGGGTCTGTACAGTGTGTCCAACTGTGATCAGACCAACATGGGCTTAGAAGACTCTATCACAGATTGGGCACAAATAGTCTGTATGTAAACATTTGGATTGGAGATGACTCTAAATTTGTGTGTCATATAGAAATGTACTGTTTTAAAACCCTTTGAGCATAGGTCCAAATTGTTCTCTAGAATGATTAAATCAGTTCACAACTCCCTCAGCAGTGCATTAGTTTCTCAATTTTCCCATATTCCCTCCAAGTTTTGTCATTTTCCTTCTCTGTCATAATAGCCTATCAGATAGATGTGGGGTGGTACCTCACTGTTGTTTTAATTTGCATTTCTCTAATTAATAGTGATTTAGAGCATTTTTTGAAGACTAAAGAGAACTAATTACTTTGAGAACTGTCTGTTCATATCCTTTAACCATTTATCATTTGGAGAATGACTTGTATTCTTACATATTCAACTCATTCCTCTATGTATTTCAGAAATAAAATCTTTATTAGAGAGACTTGTAAAAAATTTTTGGACCATTATGATTGCTTTGTACTGCTCTCTATCTAGTGCATTCCATCCAGTGTGAGTCTGTACATCATAGAATCTTTGGCTTTAGAGCTAGAAGGAATTTAAAAAATAATCTGGTCTAGTCCCCTTAATTGAGAAAGACAGACAGAGAAAGACAGAGACAGACAGACAGACAAAGACAGAGACAGACAGACAAAGACAGAGACAGGGATAGAGACAGACAGAGAGAGGAAAAAGAGAAATTGAGAGATTGAGAAAGTTATTGAAAGAGAAAGAAAAAGAAAGACAGAGACACCAGAGGAAGCTTCAGTACAGGGTCATGGTTAAGGTTACGTTCCTTTGTCTAGAAGTTCCTTCTTTTCCTCCCTCCTCACAAACCCTGTGGTCTACTCACTTACAGTAAACACTCTCTGTAAATACAATGAAAATCAGCATATGTTTATGGAAAGGTGAAACCCATTATAAAAGTACATACATCAGATAAAAAAGTTTAAGGGCGCCAGATTTGATTTGTCCAGAATACAGTGAAAGAAGGATAAAGGAAGAGTAGAGGCAATAAATTCATGCTCTCTGAGTGCGACAGCAAATTCTGTCCAGGTAGGTCAGACCATTTGTGCATCAGTGAGCCAGGTGAGGCTCTAATTGTTCATACATATATTCAGTTCAAGATAGTATCATCCTTCCTTCGCTATCCCCTGCTGGCATCCACGCTTGTGGCTCCAATGTCCCAGGGCTTCTATGCTTTATGTTTTTTCAGTCCCTTCTTCTAGCTGTGAGAAACTATATTTCCCATCAGTCCCTGGATCTTTAAGATTTAAGGGTTACTCTTATACTGTTTCTATTGTCCCTCTATTGAATGCCTTCTCTAGTGTCTCCCACAAGCTCTAGCACAGGGGGTGTAGTAAGGATTCCATAAATGCTTTATGAGTGATTTCTTCCAGGTGACTATACATCACCATGCTTGGTTAATTATAATAATTCAGATTAATGGGGCACCTGAAGGATTGCAAAGTACTTTCCTTACTGATAATCTTATGAGGGAGCTAAGGGCAAATGTTATACTCCCTAGCTTATAGATGAGGAGCTGTGGGAATTTGAACTATGTATCTGAGATGTTTCAGAATCCATCCATGTTGCTCCTGGTAATGAGGATGATGAGGGCTAAGATGAAATTGGAGTTCTTTTGCTTAACTCCTCAAGGTAAGTGATGCTTTAGGCATGTTGTAGGTCACATAAGAATGAATGGCCAGTAAGAATGAATGGCTTCTACTTACTGTGTGTGGTGACTCATACCTACAATCTTTCTTATTAGGAGGAGGCTGAAGCTGGTGGATCAACTGAGTTCAGGAGTTCTAAGGTGTGATAGGGCTAAAGTCAATTGAGTAGATTCAGGAGGTCCAGCAACAATGTGGTGAGCCCTTAAAGGAATGGGGAAACCAGGCGGCCTAACATAAATTGGCCCAGATTAAAAATGGATTGATAGAAAGAACTTTAACCATATTGTTGTGAGGAAGATTAGATTAGTTAGCAATTAAGAATTAAGGTGTATCTAGCAGGAAGGAGCTGGAGCTGGGAATTCCAAGATGGAATGAAGGAGCAGGAAGAAATGACTTGTGCTCTGAGAGGGACTCCATTAGGGGTTAGCACAAACTGTGGTTAGCCCTGGGACATCTCAGAGTAAAGGGCACCCTGCATCCTGATTTCCCTGGGATCCTGTGTGGTGGTGGCATCTTGCAAAGAGGACAATATCTACAGTGCAGTACCAAGGGAATAGGAGAAGTTTGGGATCTGGCGGACAGTGTCTCAAGCACACCATCTCAACTTGGTACCTGAGACCACCTTGGCTCTTGGCATCCAGAGATCATTGGTGGATTATAGTGAGAACCCCAAAGCCACATCAGCCCTTAGCTGTGCTGCTCAAGCCTGGCAGGACCAGGTCTGAGGCAGTCACCCAGAGACTCCATTACAGCTCCTTGGGCCCTGTCTGTTTAGGTCACTAAAGTTAGTGTAGGGAAATCTTCCCCTTTCCCTGTGGTTTTTGTCATTAGGTTTTAAGGTTTTAGAGTAGACATCCTTATCCCACCTTTTAGTTGTACATAATTAAAACCAGTTAATCCCTTTTACCTTGCCTGCTTGTTTCTAGACTCTGGCCTAGGGGAAGCTGTGTGACAGTTAAGACCAGCTGCCATTCTTGTGTGAATCCAGTAAACTCTGGTCTTTCCATCCTGGTCCAGTCTCTCCTAAACCCCAGTGTGTGTACCCACAATCACTTAGTTTTATTATAATATCCCTGGTGTCTCCATTACCTTTACTTATCATTTCTACAATATCCAGAGAAAAAGCTGTGGGAGTAGAAATACAGAAGAAAAATATTTGCTTGATCACATTGTGTAATGGGGATATGACTGGAGATGTAGACTCTAAATGATAACCCTATTGCAAATACTAATAATATGGAAATAGTTTTTGAACAATGATACATGTAAAATTTGCTTTTGGCTACGGGAGAGGGGAAGAAAGAGGGGAGGGAAAGAACACAAATTATTCTAATATTCTAAACTATGTAAAATATTCTAAACTATTCTAATATTCTATTAGAAATATTCTAATATTCTAAATATTCTAAACCAGTGATTCCCAAAGTGGGCATTACCACCCCCTGGTGGGTGCTGCAGCGATCCAGGGAAGTGGTGATGGCCACAGGTGCATTTATCTTTCCTGTTAATTGCTATTAAAATATTTAAAAAATTAATTTCTGGGGGCTAAGTAATATTTTTTCTGGAAAGGGGGCAGTAGGCCAAAAAAGTTTGGGAACCACTGTTCTAAACTGTAAATAAATTAAAATTTTTTTTAAATAATAAAAAGATATAATTATTTTTGTAAATATTTGTGTTACAAATTCTTATTTTATTTTTAAGACTGACTTACATGTTAATCAAATCATTATAAAGTGTTTCCTGGGGTAAAAAAAATGGAGTGGGTCAAAAGGTGTTGACCAGCAGTGGGGTGGGGATGGCAAGAGGCTGTCCTATTTGGGTGCAAAAGGGAAACCCAGTTTCAAAAATGAAAAGAAAAGGAAAGGATGGTCCATTCTAAAGCTTTCTACTTACCAAGCTATTTTGTTCTCCATTACCACCTTGATGAAAGCTTTCTTCATGTCCTTATTCCTAAGACTATAGACCACTGGATTGAGCAGGGCAGTGAACACATTATAGAAAAGTGAGATCTGCTTGTCTCTCTCTGGGAAGTAATTGGAGTTGGGCCTCATATAGATGTATATGCCAGGTCCATAGAACAGAGTGACCACAGTGAGGTGAGAAACATAAGTGTAAAAGTCCTTACACCTACTTTGGGTGGACTTGATCTTGAGGATGGCCATGATGATGCGGACATAGGAGGCCAGGATTAGTGAAAGAGGGACTAACACCATGAAGATGCTCATGACAAAGTCTACTACCTCAATCAAGTGTGTGTCCATGCAGGCCAAGCTTCGTACTGAGGGACCCTCACAAAAGTAGTGATTGACCACATTGGGGCCACAGAAGGGGAGATTCATGGTAAAGTAGGTATGGGATAGGGAGAGGAAGAAACCACAGGTGCAAGTACTTACCACTAACTTCATACATAAGTCCCAGTTGAGGATGAGTGTGTAACGCAATGGGAAGCAGATGGCTACATATCAATCATAGGCCATGATTACAAGGATGATGCATTCACTGAGACCTAGGGCACCAAATACATACATCAGTAGCCAGCATTCTCCAAAGGAGATGAGTTTAGAACTGGAAAACAGGTGTACCAACATCTGAGACACTGTGGTGGTGACATAGCCCATGTCTAATAGGGAAAGTACACTGAGGGAAAAATACATGGGTGTGTGGCTATGGGAATCCAGGCAGATCAGGAGGATGATGATTCCATTGCCCAGTACTGAGCAGAGGTAGAGAAGGAGAAAGATGTTGAAAGAAAGAAAAAAGAAAGAAAGAAAGAAAGAAAGAAAGAAAGAAAGAAAGAAAGAAAGAAAGAAAGAAAGAAAAGAATCCTATTTGAGGTAGAGTCACTGGAGAAGCCAACCAGGATAAATTCAGTAAAGAACTGTGGTTTGATGCTGGGAACATTGAGACAGGAGGGATCTGAAAAGGGAAAGAGAGAAAATGGTGGAGTCCAGAAACCTTAGCATTGGTCAAGGGAAGAATGGACCCAGGGCCTTTTGAGTTCTTTAGTTGAAATCCCCATATTGAAAACTCTTTCCCTCAGAACTTTGGTACAATCCTAAAATCATGGATTTTACATCAGGGATCCTTAAAAATGATCTAGCTCAATCCCTCATTTCATCTACGAGGATCTCAGAAAGATTACTTCCTCAAGATTACATAGCATATCAAGAGAAGAGGAGGGACAAAGGTTGAGGTATTGTTTGCTTATTCAGTGCTGTTTCAGTGGTGCCCTATTATTTCCTTTTGGGTATCCTCTGATTTTTATATGACCTCAGAGGAAAATATCTCAGAAAACATTTTCCAGACATTTTCTGAACAAGAGTCTTCTCTAGACTATCCCCAACAAAAGGACATCTAGTTTTTGCTGAAAGATATTTATTGGTATTCTTTATTCTTTCTGGTTACCTCTAACTTGAGGAACCTTTTCTATCTACTAATTTGAAATCTGCTCTTTAACTTCCACCTAATGCCTTGAGTTCTCCCCTCTGAAGTCAGATAAAATAAGCATTTCCTCATCCTGGAAATTATTCCCATCTTAATGGTCTTTTTGTCTGCTATCTCCCACTTTTCATTCATAATGACCCTTCAAGTCCAAGACCTCCAGATCTTTTTCCATGTGAATTATTGCTTGCCATACTCTCTCTATTTGATACTGTGAAGATAGGATTAACTTTCCCTTTGTCTATTTTTTAATTAATAACAGAAACAATACACCCCTACTTAACCCTAAAGTAAGGAAGTCCACAAACTACTTACTACAGGATTTTACACCTCCAAAAGTGAAGACACCCCTACTTAATGCCTAAACAGGGGAAGTCCTCAAGTCATTTGCTAAAGTGGGTGACAACTCAGAAGCTACTGACTGCCCCCTGGGCAGTGCTAAGCAAACTTAAAGACTACAATTGATCCCCATAAAGTGGAGGAAAGGACAGGAAATGATGTGGAAAAAGCACTATAAAAATCCTGAACTTCCTCTCCAAACTCACTTTCTCCTTCGAACTTGGTTTTGGAGGAGCTCTGGGTTGGGACCTCTGCTTGGATTCTGAGTCTTGGACTTCTTCTCATAAGACTGCTCTTGGATCTTCCCCTTTGGACTACAATGTGGTTAAGTGAAAGGCTGAATCCTTTCCTGGCTTCTGGAGAGATCAGTTTCTGGAGGAGGCCACATGGTTATTCACCACCAGATCCTCAGGCTAAACAGCCCTCCAAATGAGGGCCCTCTGGTGGAGAGCTAATTAGCCCAGTCCAAGTTGAACCAAGCACTGGAAAAAACATTGGGGTTATAAGCTAGAATGCTAGACTGCTTACACTACCCTCTTTCACATTTGTCTACTCTTTCTCTATGTTTTGTAAATAAAATTGCTAAATAAAAGTCATTTTGACTTTAATTATAATATCAGCTACCACATTCTCTTATATTTAGTCCAACCATAAATTTTAATCTCTACAATACAAAGTGTTTGTATCATATCTGAATAGGATCCCAAAGATTTTTCAAGAGGTATAAAGTTGCTATTATTTTTTTTCCTGACCACTGTACCACCTAGAATTTAATGAACAAACAAAATTCGTAAGCATACTTCTTTTTGGGGTAAGGGGCAGGACTCCATTTATCTTTTGAAGAATTCCTAGGACTTTGTGCCACGTCAGGGAGAATCTTAGTTTGGGAG
The DNA here is from genome assembly GCF_016433145.1 of Gracilinanus agilis. Classification (NCBI taxonomy): domain Eukaryota; kingdom Metazoa; phylum Chordata; class Mammalia; order Didelphimorphia; family Didelphidae; genus Gracilinanus; species Gracilinanus agilis. The sequence continues at coordinate 71,033,163 of NC_058132.1, forward strand.
AGATCATCTAATCCCCTCTCCCCCCTTCATTTTGCAAGTGAAGAAACTGAGGCACAGAGAAATTGAGGAATTTGCTGAAGATTACATATGCTATAAATAGTCTAAGATTCAAACCCACCTTTATATCTATCTTGTGATACTCCTGTAATCAAAGCTATCCTTCCTAAGATTGGTTAAAATGGAGAATGAGATGACCATAACGATTCAAGAAATAGCTTATTAGAGCAAGGCAGGTTTTCACTCTGCATAGTTAGAAGGAGACACTTCATGCCTGAGATCATACAGCAATCTTCTGAAATTTTAAATGCTAAAAAGTATTTCTTAATAAAATTATATCTAAGAAATGTGAGAATCCATTGAAATACATGTGACTCAGTTGAAGAAATTGGGGACATTCAGGCTTCAAAGGATAAGACTCAGAGTGTCTGGGTATTTGAAGTGTTGTTCTTTTTGGCCACAGAGTGTGGTAATAGGTGGAAGATGGAAAGAGGTAAATTTAAGCCTAGATTGGTTCAGGAAAAAAGATCTCCCTCTCCAAAAGTGAAATGGTTTGTCTCCAGAGTTAATGGGTTCCCTATCATTGGATATCTTCATACTAAGACTGAAAGACCATTTGTCATGTGTATAGTAGTAATGATTCCTTCTCAAGTATTGTTTGGACCACGTGGTTAACGAGGTTTTTTTTTTTGAATCCCAAAATCCTATTATTCTTAGTGTGTAGAATTTGTATGGTTGAGGGGGAGTAGAGGAGGGCTCTAAGCAGAGTAAACAGCATAAGGAAATGTCTAGAGGTTTTTGGTGCACATAACCTTATCAAGGATGACAGTTTAACTTCAGTGCATAGTTTCTATAGTGGGATCATGAAAAGCTAGAGTAGACCTGACTGTGGCAGGCCTTGAATACCAAGATGAGGAGTTTAGACTTTTTTCTTTGCCCCTGAAAGTTTCTGATTAGATAAATGGGATGTTCAGAACTGTGTCTTCATTGAACTCTTCAGTCAGTATTTATAGGGTAAACTGCATATAGAAGAGTCTGCAGCCTGGGAGAAGAATCAGGAGGCCATTAGAGAACTCAGGTGAGAGGTGATGAGGGCATGAGGTAGAGCTTTTGGCTGTGTTGGTGAAGGGGACAATATAGATGTTTTAGAGGTAGAATCAGCAGGACGTGGTAACTGATAGGTGGATAAGGAAGAAAGAATAGTCAAGAACAAGAGCACCAACAAATATTTGTACTGTGGCTCAGGTTTTGCAAAATACATTACATAAATTGGAGATAATATGGGAATTTTAAACCTAAGTGACTGGGAAGAAGATAGTGTCAACCACAGAAACAAGAAGCCCCAAAGAAAAGGTCATTGATGGGTTGGAGAGGGAAGAAGAGGAAGAGTTTCAAGTTGGACATACTGAGCTTAAGTTACTTGTTAGGTCATCCCTTCAGGTGTCTGGAGATACTAAGAAAGGCAGTCAGAACTCTAGATAGATATTTAGGAGTCAAAACTTTCAGTCGTTTATGTCCAGAAGCAGATGAAATGAAAGAGGCAAAGAGTACCTAGAGAGAAGAAAACAAAGGATTGGACCTGGAAAATGCATACATTTAGGGAAAAGATAGAGAAGAAAGAACTATAAGGGTCAGAGAAAGTATGATTAGAGAAATAGGAGAACTAGGAAATGAAGAAAAGGAATGAATAACCTTGAGCTAAGTGAACTAGATTTTTCACCTTTAAGTAGGAAGCAAGGTCATTTGCTGACTACATGATTGTAAAGAGGCAAAAAGGGCTTTGTTGGATTCCTTTACCAATGGAGCCAAGATGCAGAATAGAAGCACTGAAACTAATCTTAAAATAATGTTTCAAAATGACTACTCAAGTGACTAAACCAACAAGGGGATGGAGTGAAGCAACTTTCCTGCAGAAAATAACTTGGAAGATAGGCAGAGAGGGTCTGGGGTGAGAAGCCAGCAGCAAAGCCAAACAGTGCACATGAAGCCTGCACCAAGGAGTTCCTGCACAAGCCACCTTGAACCTACTTCTCCATATTCTCAACCTGGGCCCAAGCCAACTTCAAGACCCCGAGGTTCTGCCTAAGCCAAAAGCAGAGCATTCCACACCTACCCCCTTGAAGTTCTAAGCCCAAGTGAACATTCAGTAAGGCCCCCAAGCCCCAGTATAAGGTAGTCTGCAGTGCCCCTAACCAGTGTAGCACTAAGGAGAGTCCCAGAGCCTCTGCCAAGCCTGCAGGGAGGTCCCAAGCTCCAGTGCAGGGCAGACTACAGTGTGTGCCTAGCCAGTGTGATTCCAGAATAAGGTAGTTCACAGTGCCCTGAACTGTACAAACCATCAGCAGTGCCTAGAGGAGACTGAATCAACAGTGTGAGGTGACTTTAAGAGCTCCCAGCTCACAAGCCATTATACCATCTTGGAAGAACTGAAATTTGCAGTAGCCCAAAACTAGACTTGAAGGTAGCAGCAAGAAAAAAACTGAAGAAGATTCTGGGAAGATGGCAGCTTCAATGGAGCAAATCTTAAAACCTCTTCACCCTTCCTCACTGAGATAGAAAACAATGTGCTTTGAGAAGAAAAAGGACCAAATCTAACAGGACAGAGCAGTGGGATCCTACTGCTGGACAGCTAAAGAGGTACGCCAAGAAAAAGGCTTGAATTCTTGAACTGTCAGGTCTGAGGGTATAGAAGGGGAATCCCAGGACCCCTCTCCCACCGCTGTGCAGAGCCTCCACCGGCCCCTGAAATCTCCAGTTGGGTGGGCACACTGGTCCAGAGAAAGGGCCTTGCTGGCGCTGGACTCGAGGAGTTGAACACAGGCACCGGGGAGGTGACTGGAGTAGAAAGCCAGAGAAACACAGCAAAAAATGCTCAGAAGATGGCGGTTTAGATGGAGCCAAACCTCAGACTGCCTGAATTTATCATACCAAGATAGAGAACAAAGGGCTTCAAGAAGAAAGAAAACCAGGTCAAATTTTCAGATAAAGAAATCAAAACTATCAATAAGCACCTGAGAAAGTGTTCCAAATCTCTAATAATTAGAAAAATGCAAATCAAAACAACTCTGAGGTATCACCTTACACCCAGCAGATTGGCTAAAATGACAGCAGGGGAGAGTAATGAATGTTGGAGGGGATGTGGCAAAATTGGGATGTTAATGCATTGCTGGTGGAGTTGTGAATTGATCCAACCATTCTGAATTGCAATTTGGAACTATACCCAAAGAGCGCTAAAAGAATGCCTGCCCTTTGATCCAGCCATACTATTGCTGGGTTTGTACCCCAAAGAGATCATAGGGAAAAAGACATGTACAAAAATATTTATAGTCACTCTCTTTGTAGTGGCAAAAAACTGGAAAATGAGGATTTGCCCTTCAGTTGGGGAATGGCTGAACAAATTGTGGTATCTGTTGGTGATGGAATACTATTGTGCTCAAAAGAATAATAAATTGGAGGAATTCCATGTGAAATGGAACAACCTCCAGGAATTGATGCAGAGTGAAGGGAGCAGAACCAGGAGAACATTATACACAGAGACTGATATATTGTGGTAAAATCTAATGTAATGGACTTCTGTACTAGCAGCAATACAATGACCCAGGACAATTCTGAGGGATTTATGGAAAAGAAAGCTACCCACATTCAGAGGAAGAACTACAGGAGTGGAAACACAGAAGAAAAACAATTGCTTGAATACATGGGTTGATGCAGACATGATTAGGATGTAGACTCTTAATGGCCACCCTATAACAATTATCAATAATATGGAATTAGGTCTTGATTGGCTTAATTGGCTCAGAAGGAAATAACAACTGTAATCATTTGATTATAGAATCTTATATTATCCTATAGAGAAATAGGAGGGGAATAAGACTGGGAGGAGGGAATGATAGAAGGGAGAGGGAAGTGGAGGTGATTAAAATTGGGACACTTGGGAGAAGAGACATAGTGAAAGGAAAAAGTGAATAATCAAAAAGGGAAAATCAGATGGAGGGAAATATATAGATAATAATCATAACTGTGAATGTGAACAGGATGAGATCACGCCAAAAAAGGAAATGTATAGCAGAATGCATTAAAAACCAGAACCCTTTGTTATTGTTGTTTACAAGAAACCCATTTGAGTCAGGGAGACACAAGTATAGGTAAGGAGCTAGATCAGAATCTATTGTGCTTCATCTTAACTAAAAAAAGCAGGAGTAGCAATCATGATCTCAGACAAAGCTAAAACAAAAATAGATCTAATTAAAAGAGATAAGGAATGAAATTACATCTTGATAAATGGCATTAGAGACAATGAAGTAACATCAATACTAAATATGAACCAACTAGTACAACCTCCAAATTTTAAAGGAGAAATTAAGTGAACTTCAAGAGGAAATAGAGAGAAGAACGATAGTAGTGGGGGATCTCAACCTTCCTTTCTCAGAACTAGAAAAATCCAAACAAAAAAAAAACAAGAAAGAAGCAAAAGAAGTGAATGGAATTTTAGAAAAGTTAGATTTAATAGATTTCTGGAGAAAATTTAATGGTGCTTTAAAAAAAAGGAATATACCTTCTTTTCAACAGTACATGGCATTTACACAAAAATTGACCATGTGGTAGGGCACAAAAACTTCACAGCCAAATGCAGAAAAACAGAAGTAATAAATGCATCCTTTTCAGGTCACAATGTAATAAAATTATAATCAATATGGGCCTACAGAAAATCAAAACGTTAATTGGAAATTAAATAATCTAATTCTAAAAATGGGTGTGTCAAACAAATTATAGAAAGAATCAAAAATTGCATTAAAGAGAAGGACAATGAGGGGACAACATATCAAAATTTATGAAATACAGTCAAAGCAGTACTTATAGGAAATTTTTATCAATGAATACTTCATGTCAGTAGAGAAAAAGCAGATCAATGAACTGGACCTTAAATAAAAGTGAAAGATTAGTGAAAACAATGATCTATTATTCCCTCACCCAAATTCATAAATCCTCTAAATCTCTCCATGAACCTGTGGACTCCAGGTAAAGCATCCTTGGTCAAGGAATTAATGAAGAATTAGTTGGAGACAACAGAAAGGGAAGGAGAAGAAATGATGAAGGGATGGAAAGGTTATGAACAAAAAGAATGGGAATACAGAGGAGAAAGAGAAATGGGAAAGATGGGGGAATGGGCTGGATTGGGGAGATAGGAGATAGTTTCCCTTTCTTCACATTCCTCTATCTACTGACAGACTCTTCCACCCTCTCTATTAGTTCCCCATCTCTCCCTCCTTGAAGTTCTCCAAATCTGCCTCCTCTGGCTCCTTAGCTCCTGACTTTTCTTCTTTCTTTCCTCCTTTCTTCTTGCTCTTTTTTTTCTCTGCCCAGATCAATCCTCCCAGACAGAACCATTACCTCACCCTTCAGACAGATGAAATACAAAGACCTCCAATGGATAGATTACTTGTTTCTTTGAGAAGAGATTTGAATGAGGGCCAGACAAAGGGTCTAGGTCACCAGCAAAGCAAGTATATTCTAGGCCACTCCAAAAGGCCACCAGGCAAGCTTTGGACATCAGGGAGCTCATGGGCTTATTCTGCCACCATTTCTTCCTTTATAAGCTCTCTCACTGCCACTATCCCTGGCCTCAGGTCACTACTGCTTCTTCCATATCAGGGAACCCTTTCTGCCAGGGCAGAGAAAGTGTGGGTGTGACTTCTGGGAAACACTGAAGCAGTGCCTAAGGAAAGAGTCCCCCAGGCCTGCTGATGAGAGGAGAAGCCACATCCCCAATGACCAATTAACCAAGATTTTTATGACACTATTGTGATGGCCAGGTTTCTTTAGAGAAGTAAGAGAGAGAAGCACCTGCTTCTTCTACCTCACATTCAGGAAGATCTGTCTTCCCTTGCCTTGCCTAACCTCTAACCCAGAAAATAATCCAGGAATACATTTCCTGGGAATTCTAGGAAAGAGAGATGGAAGGAGTTTTCTCATTATCCTGTATTCATTTGGGAAATGAGCTGGGAGGGGGAGAAAAGAAGGGAAGAACTAGGTGAATCTGAGTCATTGGAATCATAATTCAGATTCCCTTCTGAGCTTCTGAAGCTTTCTTCCACCATTGTCCTTCTACTCTTAGGGAAGGGAAGGGAAGGGAAAGAGAAAAAGGTTTCAGGAATTGGAAGAGGATAATGGAGAGAAAGATAGGCAGAAGAAAGTATTAGGAGGGCTGGTCAAGGGGGACAGACAGAGGGATAAGGCATGGGGCCAAGGTCAGAGGACTTAGGAATCAGAGGCATGTAGAAAAGATAGACAAAAATGTTAGAGGAAGTTCTCAACACCAGGAACTCAGACGTTTCATACTCCTTCTTTGTCAGAAATGGCCCTATGCTTTTCCCCAATAGAGAGATGCATATGGTTTAAATGCAGAAAGGTTGAATGGCCCCACTTGGAAAAATCTATTGNGCTTAGCCCCAATAGAAGGATGCATATGGTTTAAATGCAGAAAGGTTAAATGGCCCCACTTGGAAAAATTTATTGACCCATCAGGCCACCATGCCTCTTCTTTTTCCTCCTTCTAAAATGTCTACCATCAGGGTCACTATTAGGTTAGCCTGCTCAGCCCCCTCACAACAGGTGTCCTGAATGGTACTTTTATATGAACTTGGTCTTCTACTTTCTACATCATAACTTGGGAAATGTAACCACACAATGCTTTGCATATTGTTTATTGACTGTTTGACCAACAACCATTCATACCACTCCATCCCTCAGTGATATAACCTTGGTTCTTTATATAGGAGTATATGTTGGCCATTACTTGTCACACCTAACCTGGAGCCCTTATGCAAAAGCTATCCCTATGCCTTCCAAAGATAGTTGTAATGCAGGGTTTGCAGCAAAAGCTTTTTGCTTTTGCAAATTAACTGTAGCAGCTCTGTCAGCTAGAAGTTTTAGAATGTTCACAGAAAAACAGTTGGAGTCTGATACTATAAATAGTCCTGAAGTTCCAACTGAGGGGCTTTTGCTTTTGGCTTCTGCCTTTGCCCGTGCTTACTGTCTTTGGAGCATTTGGACCTAGCCTGATTTCTCTGGACCTCTCCCTGATCTCTCCATTTACATCCCTCTTGTTTCACTGAATTTCCCTATTGAGCCCTGGGAGGAAGGGTTGTTTTGGTGGTTGGACATTGTGGGTTTAGCTTCTGTAGGCAAGGAGGACATCCTTAAATCAAGCCACCCCCTTATTTAGTGATCTGATAAATACTTTACTTCAGAGCAGTAAATCCTTCCTGACTGGGAGAGCCAGCCTCTTCCAGTTTGACTCCCTTCTCTGTGACCCTTCCCCCAGCATCAGTTTTCTCCCTAGCAGCAGTTACAATACCCTGAAACCCTCTCTCCCTCAACTTATCCCTGCCATCAATAAATCCCCTTTGTTACCTGTATAAAAGCCTCTGGTGAATCATTGTATTGAATATTAAGGCAAAGGGTGAAGTGGGAAGAAATTACTTTCCTTTTTATTTCTTGAGGGAAACCTAGGTATCCATCTTGGTTGTACCCAGTCGGGACTTCCTGTAGACATTCAGTTTCACTGGCAGGGAGGAGCCTTCTTGACTCCTCAAGGGACTTTAGAAATTAAGAAGAGAAACTCTCCAGCCATGTCTAAAACATTTCTGCCTGACCCAATTCTTTGTATCATAGAGATACTTTCCCTGCCTGAAGGATCCAGCCTATTTCCTCCCAGTACCTTCTTTCTCTAGCCTCCTGTCTTAGCCTGTTTGAGCAGCCCCTCCTATACTCCCATTCATTCCCTTACCTTCCTATATACTACCTATTCACTACTCACCTTCAGCTATTCCCCTTTATCCTTCCTCATATCAACATTTTGCCTACTATTCCATAATATAGTATATTATTTCAGTTAATTAAACTTAAAGGCCATATTCAAGCAAGTAATTTAATTAAATTAGGGAACACGTGATGATGTAAAGGAAATACACCAGCAGCAAGCAATCCCAGAAACTGTGGCCTGAACAAATAAATCCCTTAACCTCTTTCTGTCTTGCCAGGGATGAAATGTTGTGAACCTGGTCCCTCTTACTCCTGTGCCCTAATGCTGACCTTGGGATCATTCTATAGGCTGGGATAGTAACTTATCCCTCACCACAAGGACTAGATTAGGGATAGCCCAAGAATTTGGGCTGAATTCAGAAACTACTTTGATGTGGAGGCACAGTTTGTCCACATTCTGGGAAAGTAAGGATAACTGAAGTTTATAAGCCAGGCATTGGCAAGAACAAAGGGCCTTCCAATGCTATAAGTATTACTACTAAGTCTATATGCTTAATGTCCAATCCCAGCAAGAGGAAAGGAGACCACTTAGAGTCTCTAGAATCTTTGAAGAATATTTTACATGTTGGCCATACCCTTTTCTCCTGGCCCCTTCTTTTCCTTTCTCACTCCATATCTATGTGTTCTTACTTCATGCACACACACAACCCCCTGGCTGTGAAAGGAAATTCTTGGTTCTCTTTGTCTATTCTGAGTTTACACTTGTAAAAAGGGAAGCCTTTATTCTCTTTATTCTATTTGCCTATTTGGAGTTAGCACTTTGTTTAACAATAACTTAAGCACCTCTAATTAGTACCTCAGTTAATTGAAGACAGGATTAACTCTCCTTTTGTCTACTTTTGTTTTGACTGAATCAACAAAATCTTGAACTAGGTAGAGTAGCTTGCATAACACTTAAAGAATTCATACCATCAGAAATTCAATCAGCCAGGAATCTGTGAACCCTTTTGATGAAAAATTACCCCTCCAGAAGGTGAGAAATGCATCCCACACTGGGCAGAGTATAGGCAATTTGGAAACTCTGATTGGCTCCTGTGAAGAGGGGAAGGGTAAAATGAGACAGATTCCTAAAAAGCCTACTAACCCCTCTCCAGAAAAGTTCAGCTCGGCCCTGGTAGGGGCTTCCCCAAGTCCCTGTCTCCACGTGGATTTCCCAGTAATCCTCAGCCAGAAGTCCTGGTGGTGTCTTCAGCCAGAGTTCCACCAATGCAGCCTCCTCTAAAGCCAAGGCACTCAGCCACTCACTCCAAATGCCAGGAAAGAAATGTTGGTCTCTACACGATGTTGGTCTTGTCTTTTATGCTCCTTTTTCCACATCACTTCCTGTCACTCCCCCTTCTTCAAAGAAATCAATTGCAGTCTTTCAATTTGTCTAGCATTGCCAGGGGAGGGGGAAGAGTGGTAGCCTTTGGAGGTGTCAGCTTACTCCAATAGGTGACTTGTGAACTCTTTTACTTAATGGTAACTAGAGATACTTTAAATTCTTGATTTGATTAGCTAAAAATAGACAAGGGGAGAGTTAATCCTGTCTTCACAATATGCTACAGCTTTCCATAAGTTTTTTAGTGGATTCTCTAGAATTCTCCCCATATAACACCTGCAAAATGTGGTATTTTATTTCCTTGTGACCCATTTTAATAATTAGAATTTCTTTCTCTTTTCTTATTGCTATAGTTAAGATTTCTCGTGCAATACTGAATAATAGTTGTGATAGTAGACATCCTTACTTTACCCTAGAGTACTGATGGGCAAACCTTTTTAAGAGGGGGCCAAAAGAAAGGAAATGCTCATCTGTCAGTCTGTTTCTAAGGCAACTCTTTCAAAGTTTCATTGTGTTGTATCCTACTCATTGTATTTGTCAGATTGGGAATAATGTGTGAGGCTGGATAGAACATTTCAGGCCCCCCCCATCTGGCCCACAGACTATAGTTTGCCCATCACTGCCCTAGAGTTTAATGGGAAAGTTTCTAAGCTTATCTTCATTACAAATAATCCTTGCTGATGGTTTTAGATAGATACTGTTTATTTTAAGAAAAGTTCCATTTATTCCTTTGTTTTGTAGTGTTTTAAAAAGAAAGTGGTGCAAGAGCCTCCAAGTAGTTTAGTGGTAGGCCTGGAGTCAGGAGGACTTGTGTTCAAATTTGGCCTCAAATAATTCCCACTTGTGTGACACTGGGAAAATTACATAATCCTGAGTACCTAGCCCTTGACACGCTTCTGTTTTAATATTGTTGCTATGACAGAAGGTAAGGGTTTAAAAAAAATAACATCTGCATCTATCCAGATAATTATATGATTTCATTTTGTTTTGTAATATATATGATCAGCTGTTTTCTGATGATTTTCTAATATTAAACCAGCCCTGTAGTATTGGTAGAAATCCTACCTAGGGACAGCTAGATGGCTGAGCCAGAAGATGATCAGTGGATTCTTGTGCTTTCTATTTTCCCCTCTAATTTGAGACAATCAGGGCAATTTTTTTCATAATTTCTTATAATGTTATATTACAGGCTCTTTATTATAATAGATTTCAGATAGTCCTATAATTGTTAGATTATCTCTCCTGGATCTATTTTCCAGGTCAAATGTTTTTCCATTGAGATATTTCACATTTTCTTCTATTTTCATCCTTTTGATTTGATTTTATTGTTTTTTGGTGTTTCATGGAATCATTAATTTCTACTTGCCCAATTCTAATTTTTAGGGAACTTTCTTCATTGGTCTTTTGTACCTCCTTTTCCATTTGGACAATTCTAATTTTTAAGAAGTTGTTTTCTTCAGTGAATTTTTGTTAATCTTTTTCTGTTATTTTGCTTTCTTTACCAAGCTATTGATAGTCCTTTTTTCATGATTCTCTTTCATCATTCATTTCTTTCCCAATTTCCCCCTTACATTTCTTATTTTTGATTTTGATTTTTTTGATTTGATTTGATTTTTTTTAAAACCCTTACCTTCTGTCTTGGAGTCAATACCGTGTATTGGCTCCAAGGCAGAAAAGTGGTAAGGGTAGGCAATGGGGGTCAAGTGACTTGCCCAGGGTCACACAGCTGGGAAGTGTCTGAGACCAGATTTGAACCTAGGACCTCCTGTCTCTAGGCCTGGCTCTCATCCACTGAGCTACCCAGCTGCCCCCTATTTTTGATTTTTAAAATCACTTTTTGAGCTCCTTTAGGAGTTCTTTTTGGTTCTGACACTATTTTACATTTTCTTTTGAGGCTTTACATGTAGCCATTTTGGTATTATTGCCTTCTGTTCAGTTTGTGTTTTGAGCTTTCCTGTAGCCATAGAAGATTTTCATAGACAGGTTTTTTTCTTTATTATTTGCTCATTTCCCTCACCTATTTCATGAGCTTTACAAATATGCTATATTTTGGCTCTGTTCCTGGGTTCAAGGGAACACTGTCTCAAGCATCTTGTACTGAGGCCTACTGAGAATGTTGACTAGGGGATGAGGCATAGTTGGACTAGCTGCTTTGGGGGCCTGCAATGCTTGTGGTGGCCTGGCTGACTCATTATGAGAAGGCTTCAAGATGGTTTGCACTGGATTTGATTCTCCCCCCCCCCCCCCATGATGGCTTACCCAGATGCTGCCTATACTGGATTGTGCTGAATTTTGCTCCCAGGACTGCTGCTTTTCCTAGATGCTCCCTATGCTGGATTGTGCTCTTTCCTTAACCCAATGAAATGTACTTTTCCTGCCAACCTTCTATATTGTATAAGGCTCGGGAAACTGTTTCATCCTATCTTTCATTAGTTTTGCCACTCCAGAATTCATTTTGAGGCATTTTTTTAAAAAGAAGTGAATTTTAGAAAGCTAGGAATATTCCTTACTCCATGATTTTGGCTAGACTGACCTTTAAAGTGTCCTTGTAATGCTTCTTATGACTTCCTTTTGAGCTCTTGCCTTATGTGAGTTCTCTGTAAAACAGTCTTTTAGGCAAATGTACATTTGGCATGAAAACCATGTGACCAGCCCATCAGAGTTCCACTGTCTACAGAAGAGTTTTAATCTTTGGCAGTTTAGCTTGAGAAAGGATCTTATTGTCTAATACTTTTGCTTATCAGTGATAGAAGGATAAAGCTTAGGAATTGAGACTGGACTTATGATTTCACTGGCATAGTGTAAGGGTTAAAATTTAAAGGCTGGACTAAATGTATAAAAATGTGGTCGCCGAAAATACATTACTCAAGTCAGGATGACTTTTTATGGTAGTTTATTTACAAAAGGAAAAAGAATGAAAGTCAGAAAATGAGAGAGAGTAGACAATTACTCCAGCCTTGTCTGAACCAGGCAGGGCTTCAAAGGTCCTAGCAAAAGGGGCCCAGAGGTAAATTAAACAAGGGTTTTAGCCAGGAGGTATCCTCCAAGACAAGGGGCCTCTCCAGAAGCTAGTACCTCTCAGAAAAGCCAGGAAAGTGAGTCAGCTTTTTTCACTCATCCACGTGGTAGTTCTAAGGGAAAAATCAAAGAGCAGTCTGAAGTCCCAAGCTGGAGCTCCTCCAGGTCAAGTTCAAAGGTGAAAGAGCTCATCACAGGAAGTTCTTGCCACTTTTAAAGACCCTTCCTTATTGTCACTTCCTGTGCCTTCCTTTCACTTTACATGGACCAATTGTAGCTATAGCTTTGCTTAGTACTGCCCAGGAAGCAAGCAGTCGATCCTGATTCATCACCCACTATTGCACATGTGGGTCACAGACCTGCACATAGTTAAAGATAGGTGGGGTATATATACTTCTGGTGATTAAATCTAAAAATGGGCACTATGCTAAGTGTTTTACAAATAACAAAAAATTAGTTATTTTTTTAGTTGAATTGAAATGAAAGCTCTCCAACTCTTCCCTTCCTGCACCTACCTGGCTAGAAACTCTTGTTTCTATGCTTGTGCATTATAGACACTTTGGACTTTGGAGCTAGAAGGAGTTTTAGAAATAATCTGGTTAAGTCCCCTTGATTGAGAGGAAGAAAATAAGGCTCATAGAGGAGGGAGTACATCCCCAAAATCTCATAAGTAGCAAGAAACAGAGATTTTCCTTGTTTTCTACCTTCCCTTTCTCTGTCCAGAATTCCCTCCCCTTTTCATCCACTACAAACTCATTCAAGAATTAGCTAAAAAAGCCCACTGTAAGCATAAAGGCATTCCAAAGTATTCTAGGCCATTGGAATGTGGGCCTTCTCTCAGCTTCTACAATAGTCACAAGCTATGAATTCTTAAAAAGAAGACAGACAGATCGAGATAGAGACAGAGAGACACAGAGAGATGGACAGAGACAGAGACAAAGAAACAGATGGAAACCAACAAAGACAGAGTGGAGAAAAAGAGACAGAAAAGTAGAGACGGTCAAAAATAGAAAGAAGATAAGAGGGAAAGGAGAGAGAAAGATTGAGAGAGAGTAGGAAAGAGAGATATGGAGTAAATAGATTTTCTGAGACATCAGAGACAGAGATAGAAGGAAAAGGGAGAGATAAAAAGACAGAGGAAAAGGAGAGAGAGAGACAGCAAGACAATGTAGAGAGAGAAGGAACAAAATAGAGAGAAGAGGGAAAGAGATAAATTGAAAGACATTTATGGAAGGATTTAAGAGGGATTGAGAGAGAAAGAGACAAAGACAGAGATAAAAAGACAAGAAGAGAGAGCTTCATTATAGGGTCATGGTTAAGGTAAAATTCATTTGTTCAGAAGTTCCTTCTTTTTCTCCCTCCGCACTAATTCCAGGGAATACTCACTTATAGCAAACACTCACTCAAAGAACAATGCAAATCAGCTTATGTTTATAGAGAGATGAAACCCATTATAAAAGTACATACGTCAGATAAAAGGAAATGGGAAAACCAGGCTACCTAAGGATGTATAAATTGGCCCAGATTAAAAAAGGAGTGGGTCAAATGGTACTGATCAGCAGTGGGGTGGGAACTATAAGAGTCTGTCTTAGCAATCACCCAGCAGAAACTGAGTTTCAAAATTTAAAAAAAAAAAAAAAAAGGAAAGAATGGTCGATTCCAAGGTTCTCTAGTCATCAAGCTACTCTGTTCCGCATTACCACCTTGATGAATGCAGCCTTTATGTCCTTATTCCTAAGGCTATAGACCACTGGGTTAAACAGGGAAGTGAACACATTGTAGAAAAGTGAGACCTGCTTGTCTCTCTCTGGGGAGTAGTTGGAGTTGAGCCTCATATAGATGTATATGGCAGGTGCATAGAACAGAGTAAGTACAATGAGGTGAGAAGCACAAGTAGAAAAAGCCTTACACCTGCCTTGCGTGGTCTTGATCTTAAGGATGGCCATGGTGATGCGGACATAGGAAGCCAGTATGAATGACAGAGGGGCTACCATCATGAAAGTGGTCAGGACTAAATCTACCACCTCGATAAGGTGTGTGTCCATGCAGGCCAGGCTGCGGACTGAGGGACCCTCACAGAAGTAGTGATTGATCATATTGGGGCCACAGAAGGGGAGACTCATGGTAAAGTAGGTATGGAGTAGGGAGAAGAAGAAACCACAGATCCAGGTTCCTACCACCAACCTCACACATAACTCCCAATTAAGGATGAGGGTGTAACGCAATGGGAAGCAGATGGCTACATAGCGATCATAGGCCATGACTGCAAAGAAGATGCCCTCACTGAGGCCCAGGGCACCAAATACATACATCTGCATCCAGCAACCTCCAAAGGAGATGAGCTTAGAACTGGAAAGCAGGTGCACCAGCATCTGAGGCACTGTGCTGGTGACATAGCCCAGGTCCAGTAGGGAAAGTACACTGAGGAAAAAATACATTGGTGTGTGGAGGTGAGAATCCAGGCAGATCAGGAGGATGATGAGTCCATTGCCCAGGACTGAGCAGAGGTAGAGAAGGAGAAAGATGATAAAAAGGATCCTATTTGAGGTAGGGTCACTGGAGAAGCCAAGCAGGATAAATTCAGTAACAGAACTGTGGTTTGATGCTGGGAACATTGAGACAGGAGGGACCTGAAAAGGGAAAGAGAGAAGATGGTGGAGTCCAGAAACCTCAGCATTGGTCAAGGGCAGAATGGAACCAGGGCTTTCTGAGTTCTTCAGTTAAGATTCCATATTGAAAAGTTCTCTGAAAACTTTAGTTCAATCCTAGAATCATAGACTTTATAGCTTCACAGATCTTTAAAGATGAACTAGCTGAAACCCTCATTTCATACATGAGGCCAAAGAAGGAAGATGACTTGCTCAAGATCATTCATCATGTCAAAACATTTTGGAGAGACAAAGGTTAAAGTCTCTTTTTTGCTTATTAAGTGCTGCTTCCATGGTGCCCCAGATGTCCTCTAGTTTCTACAGGATCTCAGAAGACAACAAAAAGCATTTTCTATGGTTCCTACCTGAGCAAGAGTGTCCCTAGCAAGAGAACATCTAGCCTTTGCTTAAATGATCTCTAGTATAAAAATGAAAAATGATAAAGGCTGGTATAAATATATAAATTAGTATTTTAATTAAAGCCATGCTGATAGATAAAATCATTAGACCACGTGCTTGTAAGCATTCAAAACTGCCGCCTCCAGAAGTGCCTACTCGCCAAAGAGACCACTCCCTCCTAACCCAGGAGATTTAAGCTCTCCCCTGCGTCAAGACGTCGGAAACGGAAACCAGTTGGACCATGTTGGATCACGGGAAATGTAGTTTTGATACATTTCCCTTGTCCATAGAAATATATACACTTTTAGATGGCTTTTCCCAATTTTCACTTTTACACTAGTGGTAGCCCTTTCCCTTTCTGATTAGCTCTAAGTTGAGGAAACTTTTTTTTAGACAAAACTGAGATCTGCTCTATAACTTCCACCCAGTGCCTTGAATTCTTCTCTCTAAAGAAGATCAGGAAAAATAAACATTTCTTCATGCTGGAAATTATTTGCATCTTAATGCAACCTAAAATAGTTTTATCTTTGTTATCTGTCATATCCAACTTTTTGTTCAAATGACCCTTCAATCCCACTAAGACCTCTAGATCTTTTCCTACTTAAAATATTTGTCCTATTCTCTTTCCTATATGAAGTTTTGGGATCACAGGGGAATAGGATCATAATGATGCTCAGAAACTGGAGAGGCTATGTTATTTGTTTCCCTCACAAATACATCAACAATGAGCAAACCAACAAAAATTCCTAATTTTACCTCTTTTTTGTGGGAAAGGGAGGACTCCATTTATCTCTTGAAAGATTTCCAGAGATCCTTGCAAATCTGGGAGAATCTTAGGATAAGATTCAGAGTTGGAAAATGTCATCTAATCTAAAATACCCGTCATCATGCAAATGAAGAAAATAAGACACAGAAAAATTAAATAATTTGCTAAAGGTCACATAAGTAGTAAGTAGTCTAATTAAGATTCAGACCCTTAGGGACAGTTAGATGGCTCAGTGAACTGAGAGCCAGACCTAGAAAAGGGAGGTCCTCCATTCAAATCAGACACTTCTTAGCTGTGTGATCATGGGCAAGTCACTTAATCCCCATTGCCCAGCCCTTACCTCTCTTCTGCCTTGGAACCAATACACAGTTTTGATTCTAAGACAGAAGGTAGGGGTTTAAAAAAAAGATTCAAACCCTCTTCTTTTTCTATTTTGCTACCCTGATTAAAATGGAGAATAGGCTGACTACAATAATTCATGAAACTGTTTATTAGGACATGGCAGATTTTCACTCTATATAGGTTGAAGGCATAACTCCATGAATGAGATTATATAGCCTCTTTTGAAATTTTATTTATTTTTTTCTGGGTAAGAAAATCAATTTATTGACCAGTTTAGCAAATACCAATCAATTAATTGAAAAGGATCTCTTTTGGTGATCAAAGACAAAGAAATTAAACCTCATGGACCATTAAATAAAATTTTGGAAGTTGATATAATGATAGTTCTTAATAAAATGATATCTAAGAAATATGAGGATCAGTTGAAATATATATGAATCGTTTGAAGAAATTGGGGATATCTAGGCTATAAAGAAAAGATTCAGAGGATATGCAAGAGGTACCTTTGAGAACTGGAAGGTTTTCAAGTAGAGGAATAGCTAGACTTGTTCTGTTTGGCCCCAGAGTTTGGCAATGGGTAGAAGATGGAAAGAAACAAATTTAAGCCTTGATTCAGAAAAAGAACTCTCTATCCAAAAAGTAGAATGTCTTTTTTCTAGAGCTAAGGGGTTCTCTTTCATTGAGAGTCTTCATATGGTGATTGCAGGACCACTTGTCATGCATACAACAATGAGGATACCTTTTCCAGTAAGGTTTGGACCTTTCTTAAAATTCTATGATTTTGGTGAGTAGAATTTGTATAGTTGGGAAAGAATGGAGAAAGGCATTCTCTGCATGAGCAAAGGATTAGAGGTTGTTGGGACACCTGGTTTTATTGAGGATGGCAAGCTTAACTTTAGTGGATAGTATAGTTCCTATATTAGGATCATGAAAAGCTGGAGTGGACCTGATGGTGGTGGGCCTTGAATGCCAGGATGAGGAGTTTAGATTTTTTTCATTGCCCCTGAAGATTTCTGATTAGATAAATGGTATGTTTAGACTTGTGTCTTTGTAGAACTCTTTACTTAACATTTGTAGGGTAAACTGCACATGAGAGAGGCTGAAGGCAGGGAAGAGAGTCAGGAGCCCAGTGAGAGGTGATGAAAGCCTGAACTAGAGCTTTTAGCTATGTGGGTGGAGACAAGATAGACATAGATAGACTTAGATGGATTTTAGATAAACAAGATTAAGATATTTTAAAGGTAGAATCAGCAGGATTTGTCAATTGACTAGGTGGATAAGGCAAAAGAAAAAATAGTTAATAATCCCACATCCAACAGCAACTAACATTTCCATATGTAAGATTAAAATTAATATCCAATAATTCCAAGTATTATATTTTATAAGATTTATTAAGGATCACTTGAAGCAGATGAAATAGGTAAAGCCTGAGTAAAGACAAGTTGACCAGATGGCAAAAGCAGGAGAAGAGAAAGAGGAGGGGCATGGTTACAGAAACCTTAGCTCAGAAACATAAGGAAATAACGTAAGGACAAAAGTGGGATTCTGAGAAATGAAGTCCTGGGGTACAAAATTCTAATTATACATGTAGTACCTGAAGTTTTGCAGAATGATTTGTACATTACCCATTTGGAGATAATGTGGGATCTTGAGCCTAGGTAAATGGGAAGAAGGTAGTAGTATTGTAATGGGGAGATTAAGCAGTAGCACCCAGGCTATGTCAACCAAAGAAACAGGTAGATCCAAAAGAGGAGCTCATTGATGGATTGCAGAGGAAGGAAGATAAGTAGTTCTATTTTTCATATACTGAGCTTAACTTATTTTTCAGGCCATCCTTCCAGGTAGAGAGGTGCTGGAAGAAACTAGAGATACTAAGAAAGACTTTCAGAGCTCTAGATAGAGATTTGAGAGTCAAAGTCTCAGTCATATCTGCCTGGGAGTAGCTGAAGTGAATGAGGCAAAGAGTGCCTAGAGAGAAGATAACAGAGGACAGCTCCTTGGAGAATGTCCAAATTTAAGGAAAAGATAGAGGAGGAAGAACTATCAGAGTCGGAAAAAGTATGATCAGAGAGTTGGAAGAATAACTAGGTAATGAAGAGGAGTGATGAGGAACCTCATCATTTTTTAGAGTCTCTCTATGGCACAATCATAAGAAGACAACATACAAAATTAGAAAAGCTTGTTTTTGCTACCTGGGAGACCTCAGGGAAGCCATTTAAGTTCTCTGAGTCTGAAAAAAATGGTTGGACCTTGACGACCTGTGAGGTTTAAATCTGTGATCTTCTAGCATAGGGATGTGGAAATAGAGAAAGTAGGAAGGTAAAGAGGATGAGGAATTGTAGGGGGCAGAAAGTCTAAGGCAAGGGTTCTTAACATTTTGTGTGTTCTGGATTTCTGTGGAAGTCTGGTAAAGTCTATGGACTTTCTCAAAATCATGTTTTCAAAAGATATAAAATAAAATACTTAGATTTGCAAAGGAAAGTGAAAAATGAAATGAAAACAATGATCCATTTTCTCCTCATCCAAATTCACAGATCCTCTAAATTTCTCTATGGATCTGTGGACTGCAGGTAAAGAACACTTGGTAAAGGACTTGATGAGAGTAGGATTGGAGGCAATGGGAATGAAGGACCAGAAATGACAAGCAGATGAAAAGGTTATAAACAAAAGGGATAGGAAGACAGAGGAGAAAGAGAGAAGTGGGGAAGACAGGGAATGGGCAGTGTTGTGACCACCTTTACAGCAGGATGGGGGAAATAGGAGATTGAGAAATTCCTTTTCTTCACATCCCTCTATCTGCTAAGCTTTTCCAGCCTCTCTGTCAATTCCTCATCTTTCTCTCTGAAGTTCTCCAAATCTACCTTCCTCTGGCTCTTTAGCTCCTGCCTTTTCTTTTTCCTTTCATTCTTTCTCCTTGCTCCTTTTTCTTTGCCTAGACCAGTCCTCCCAGACAGAACCCTTACCTCACGCTTCAGATAGATGAAACACAAAGACTTCCAAAAGATAGATCACTTGTTTCTTTGAGAAGAGGCTTGAGTAGGGGCCAGACAAAGGTTTGGTCACCAGCAAGAACTATGGATTCCAGGTCACTCCAAGAAGCTACCAGGTAAGCTCTGGACATCAGGGAACTCATGGACTTATTCTCCCACCTTTTCTTCCTTTACAAGCTCACTCATTGCCACCAGCCCTGGCCTCAGGCCACTACTGCTTCTTCTAGATCAGGGAGAGGTGTGTGAGTCCTCTAGCCCTGCTGGTGAGAAGAGAAGCCATATCCCCATTGACCAATCAACCAAGATTTTTATGACACTGTGATGGCCAGGTCTCTTTAGAGAAATGAGAGGGAGAAGAAGCACCAGCCTCTTCTACCCCACACCCAGGAGGATCTGTCTTGTCTTGCCTTGCCTAACCCCAACCCCAGGAGATTATCTAGGAATACATTTCCTGGGAATTCTAATTATCAGAAGAATTTTACAGAAATGGAGAACTAAGAAGGAGGAAAGAGCTTTCTCATTATCCTGTACTCATTTGGGAAATGAGCTGGGAGGGGGAGAAAGAAGGGAAGAAACAGGTAAATCTAAGTCATTGGAATCTTTATTCAGATTTCCTTCTGAGCTTCTGAAGCCTTCTTCTACCCTTGTCCTTCTACTCCTAGGGAAGGGAAGGGGAGGAGAAAAGGGTTTCAGGTATTGGAAGGGAGTGATGGAGAGAAAGATAGGCAGAAAAAGTGATCAGGAGGGACAGACAGAGGGAGAAGGCATGAGGCTGGGTCTAGAGGACTTAGGAATGGGAAACATGTAGGAAAGATAGGCAAAAATGTTAGAGGAAGTTCTCAACACTAGGAACCCAGATGTTTTGTACCCCTTTGTCAGAGCTGACCCTATGCATAGCCCAGCTAGGGGGGCCACATATGATTTGAATTCAGAGAGGTAGAACAGCTTCATTTGGCTACTTCTTCTCCTGGTCTACTGGGGTCACTAATGATTTAGCTAATTCAGGCCCCATACAATAGATATCTGGACTGGTCCTTTTATATGAACTTTCCCCCCCTTTTCATACCAGTGGTGTTCACTGCTGGAATGTGCCTGATAAAATAAAAATGACAATACTACCTAAGTTAATTTGCAGATTTGGTGCTATACCAATCAAACTATTTGAGTGATATTTTACAGAGTAGACTAAGAACAAAACTGTTTTGGAAAAAAGGCATTTAGAATATCAAGAAAATAATTTGGAATGTAGAGATGAAAGGGTAATTGTATTTCTAGCTCTCAAATTTTATAGCAACAATCATAAAAACCATTTAATACTGACAAAAAAATAAAAAGTAGTTCTGTGGCATTGAGACAAAGAAAAATCAGAAATAATTGTATCTATTATTTGAGTGTTCAATAAACCTAAAAAACATAACTTACTTAGGAAAGAATTCTCTATTTAATGAGAATTTCTGGAAAAACTATAAATCTGGCAGAAATTATGATTGTCAGTATTTTATACCATATTACATGGCAAATTCAAAATATGGCATGTATACTAATGATCATACCATTGAAAAATTGTTAGGTTGTCATTTTTTATTATGTTAACTCATCCTACCCATGAATAATGAATATTCTTCAAATTATTTATTGTTCCAATTCTATAAAAACAGTGATTTTTTTCTTGCATTTATATGGTTCTTTTATATATCTTGGTAGAATCCCAGTATTTTATACACCCTACAGTGATCCTAACTAAACTATCTTTTTCTATCTTTTCCTATTGGATTTTTATTGGTATTACATAAGAATGCTGATTTATATGAAATTAATTTATATTCTGGGATTTTGTACTAACTCTGAATATATGAAAATAAAAGGTTTTTGAATGAGCTAAACTTATGTAACCAAGACAAAAAGATTAGCAATCAGATCGGTAAAATCCTTATTTCTAATAACTTTAATAAGGGTTATGATACCCAAGAGAAATGGACAACTAACAGAAATATATAAAATATAAAGCCATTCCCTCAACAAATAAGTGGCAAAAAGATGTGAACAAAGATATCAAGATAATTTCAGATTATTAACATTTGTGTGAAAGAATGCTCCAAATCAGTAATAATAAGAGAAGAGCAAATCAAAATAACTCTGAGGTGTTCCATATATTCAATAAATTATTAATAATGACAAAAATTAAGATTTGTTTTGCTTAAAGGGGTTGTAGAAAGACAGATACACTAAACAGATACACTAATTCATTATTGGTGGAGCTGTGAGTTGATACAACCATTCTGGAAATTTTTCATTTTGAATTTTGCAAAGAAAGTATCTAAAATACCTATACCTCTTTGCCTTGAGAATCCAGTGCTAGATATATACCCCCAATAAATTCAATGCCAAAAAGAAAGACTTTATACATCTCAAAATATGTACAGCAAAGTTTTTATGATAAGAGCTGAAAAAGAAGTAAATGCCCACCAATTAGGGAATAGTTAAGCAAATGTGTAACATGAATAAAATGAAATAGTGTTCCATTGTATGAAATAATGAACATGATGAATACAGAGTGTGGGAAGACTTACATGAATTAAGGCAAAGTAGATGTTAAAGTATTTAATTTTTAGTAATTTAAATAAAGTAAGCAAATGCAGGAAAACAATATACATTATGATTACAAGAATGTAAATGGAAAGAATAATGCTAAAATGATTTAAATTGAATGTTAGGTTGATCCCAAAGAAGAAATATGAAAAGATATTCCCTCCTGCTTTTTAAAATAGAAATGAATGGAATCCGTAAGTATGAAATACTGCATATAAAACCATAGTTTCATTTAGAGTAGTTTTATAGAACTTTCTTTTCTTCTTTAAAAAATACTATTCTTAGGGGTGGTCTTCTGGGATAAGTGGAGTAGAGGAAGGTTAAAGTAGGAGATGTAAGTAATGTGATAATAAGAAAGATCAATAAAATGCATTAAAAAAACCAACATTTATTCTCTCTCTTCTCTCTCTCTCTGTCTCTCTCTCTGTCTCTCTCATCTGGAATCATTCTTCATCTGTGTTCCATCTTTTAAAGTATCCTTTCATCCTTTTTGAGAAAATGGAGAATAATACAGAGATGCTCTTTAAGCCCTTTCACTGTTTTCTATGAGGGAAATTTTCCTGCACTTTGAACATAAATAAGAATCATTTGGCCATAGTAAGTGCTTGATAAATGTTTGTTGATTTATGAGCTATATGAGCTATATGACCTTGAGCAGATCATTTAATATCTCTGGACATCAGTTTCCAAATTTGCTGAGTGGAAATAATCCCTGTAATACCTAACTTATAGAGGTGCCCTGAGGAGCAAATGAATGATCGAAAAGGCATTTATTAAGCATGTGTACTAAGCACTGAGCTAAACTCTGGGAATACCTATTCAAAAAGCAGAAACAGTCCTTGCCTTTGAGGGGGCTGTATTCTAACTGAGGGATATAATATAGGAGAGTGCTGGCCAATGAAGGGTATTTTGATTCAGAAAGTTATAGGGTTAGTGAATGGAACTATAGGGCAGAATACTGACACAACTTTTTCAATAACAAAGGCAGTGTTAATTTGATTAAAGTTCTATGACTGAAATACTTGAGAGAAGATACTTGTGATGTCAGCAACTGAGGATAAGGTGACTGAGAAGCTGAGATGAAGTATAAGTGAGGTGAAGTTCTTCCAGGAACCCAACTTTGCAACCTTTAAGTCATCCATCCTTGAGTCTCCCCTCTCCCTTCCTCCATATCCAATTAGTTTCCAAGTCTTGACAATTTTGGCCCAAGAACATAGGACCCATCCATTTCTTTCCACTCCTAGTCGTTCTAGGACAGACCTTTATGATCTCTTTCTAGGACTATGATAATAGCATCCTAACTGACATTCTTGTTTCCAGTCTTTCCCTTCTCCAATCCACACATAGCCTGGTTCTTCTAACCATAGGCCTCTGAAAGCTCTCTGAGGGGTAAAAGGACACTTTGGATAAGTACTTATCCAGAATCACATTTAATGTGATCTAATAATCACATCTAATCATCAGCATTATAACAGCTAATCCCATCTATTGTTTCTTCTTTTTTAATCAAACCAAATCCAAGGGCACATTAACTCAAAGCATATGATTAAATACATATTAATTAAACACATAAAAATGTATGATTAAAAAGAATAATAAGGTAGGTAGAAAAAGAAAGCCTATCACATACACCCAGAGGGACATTTTCCTATAGATTCTTATGTCACCAGTCAGAAAGAGAATGCATATTGCCTGGACAACTCATGATTCAACATTAGGTCCCATGTGGAATCTCTTTTTTCCATGGAGACTTTGCTTCCCCAAAGAGTTTCTGATTTCATTTCCTGGTCTGTTGACCAGGAACCAGGTTGGTCAACCTCTGGACCTCTTTCTAAACTGCAAACTCTCAATGTAGTCTTCTACTAATTTCATCTGCTGATCTACTTTCTCTGCCACAGTGCCATCTGCTGTTTCTTCTATAAGCTGATTCTTCACCATTTTGTACCAATCAGGTGACCTCTTCCAGACTGGGGACAGTTACAACTTTTGTGAGATAGCTCAAGCAGAATTATAGTAGATCTTTTGGGAGTCAGACATACAGCTGTATCCAACCAGCCCAAAAAGTTGCTCAATTATTTTTCTTTCTTTTTAATAGAAATTTTCCCAGACCTGTTTGATATTTGAGTTGGGATGAATAAACTCCTTTCCATTTCCATCCTTTTCACATGAAAATTACACTGGGCCTTCTTTGTCATTCAGTTCCTTTCTTTTCTTTTTAAACTTTACTTTCCATTTTAGACCCAATGCTGTGTTTTGGTTCCAAGGTAGGAGAATGGTAAGGGCTAGGCAATGGGAGTCAAGGGACTTGCCCAGGGTCACATAGCTAGGAAGTGTCTAAGGTCAAATTTTGAACCCAGGACTTCCTATTTGTATGCCTGGCTCCCAATCCACTGGGCCACCTAGCTGTCCCCTACCCCTCATTTCTACAGTTATAATCAAATTACTCTGCTTTCCCTTTTATGCTCCTCTTAAAGGAAAAAAACCCAAAACAAATAACAACAAAGAAGACCCTTCAATCTGTAAATCATATCCTATGCACATGTTCCCTTTGCAGGTGAATATCATATATATCCATTGATTGGCATATAACATAATCATAAGTAAATATCCACAATAAATAATGAATGAGTGAATGCATAATACATAACTACATTGCTGTATTCAACAGAACCAACACATTAGTCACATGTGGAATATAATACATATAGAAAGTATGTATCATAGACTAAGTATAAAAATTACACGCAATATGTAACTCAACATAATATAGAACAAAGTGGCATGCTATCAACTACATGCATAAATCACATACAATGTATCACACACTGAACAAAGTAGATTATAGACAAAATATAGAAGCTATAAGCAATTGACTACATGTTAGATATTGAGACTATCAAGTAAATATTATATGTCCTGTGCTGTAAAAGATAATCTAATTCAGCAACTTCAGTTTATATTCATTTTTTGTGCCTCTGTATAATCATGCAACTCTATTAGATAATCAATATTTTAGTGATAAATTGTAAGGAATGATCCCAATTTTTAATTGATTGAATAATTGTATATGAGAATCAGTAATCAATAATCATATTGCAAGTGAAATAACAAAAAATAATCCCTTGAAGAGCCTCTCAGAAACATTCTTGCCAATTTTTTTGCAGATTTCTCCAGCATCCTGGAATATGTCCAGACATTATGATATCTCGTTGGCTTTGAAGCTGCAGTGACTTTGACCATCTTTATTTTCACCATGTATGAAATAGATGATTATGTTATGGAATAGAGATAAGAAAAAGACCTGAATTTCTTGAAGAAGATCTTCTAAAAGATGAAAACTCTGGTTGTCCCTTCTGAGAAGAAATTTTCTGAAGACCACTCCCCTTTTAAGGAGTGGTCTGTGTAATCTGACTTTTTATGTACCAGTTGACTCTGGTCTTTGGCAAAGCTGTGATGAGCCTGGACCATTACATTTTGTAATTTACAACTTTCTATAACAAAATGTCAGTTTGACTCAGATAATTGCTTCCCAATATTTATTCATTTTCAACAGTGCCATTAGGTATCATAGGTCAACTTGGTCTCTAGCTTAATCATAATAATTAGTGATAGAGAATAACTATGTAGCACTCTACTATGTGCATAAAACTTTACACATATTATCTCATTTAATCCCCAAAGCACTCTATGTAAGAGCTTTAATTGTCTCTACTTCCGGCTTCCTTTGATTTGTTGTCTTCCCTCATTAGACTGAAAGCTCTTTAAAGACAGGGACTACCTTTTTTGTTTGTTAGTTTTTGGATCCCAAGTATGTAATACATTGCCTGGAACATAGTGTTTGAAAAATTATTATTGATTGAAAAAGGAGGCTCCTATATTCATCTTGTCTCTTCTGTGCTGGGGGAAAAGAAATTAAAGATCAGTCTCACCTGATTTCCCTGATTTTCAAAAGAATACTCATATATAATTTTCTCTTTATGAAACTGTCAATATGGCTCTTCTTCCTTGACCTCCACCTACAAATAATGATTGGATTTTTCTTAAAATCTTTTTGGTCCAGGGGTGGAGCTAAGATGACAGCATAGTAGCAGCAAAAACCTTAAATTGTTCTGAATATCCTTCCAAACCAATCTTTAAAAGGCACCTCAAAAAGGCAGGAGTCAAAGCAGGATGAGAGAGGGGCCTCCCCCAATGAACATAATGTGAAACAGAGGCACAGAGAGTGGGTTTCCATGAGATAAGGGAGAATTGAAAGCAAAAGGGAACAAGGAAAAGCACAGGCTGACTGTCCCTACTCTCCCCACCATGACAAAAACAGAACCAGGACCTAGGCAACTCCAATAAAAGAGCACCTCAGACCCAATTCAGGAAGCCCAAGGCCTTGGCAGTGTCGGGACCCCTAGGGTCCAGAAGTCCACAGGATGCTGGAAACTCTCTAGCCTCCTGGGCAGAAGTGAAGAAAAGCCCCAAGGCAAAACAGTATGAACTAAGTTAAGACAGAAATGGCCAGCAACATATATATTTCCCAGTCTACTGGAGGGAAAATGAGTAAATAGGAGTGAAAAAAACTCTTGACCCTAGAAAATTTCCATGGGGAAAAAAGAACAAAAACCAGAAGCAACAGGAGATGGTGAAAAACAAGCAAATACATGCAAAATCTCAAAAAAAAATGGGAATTGGGAGCAAGCTCTGGAAGAACTCAAAAAGGAATTCAAAAATCAAATGACAGAAGAAAAATGGAGGAAAGAAATGAAAGTGATTCAAAAAGAAAATAACAGCTTAAAATTCAAAATTGGTCAAAAAGGAAAAGGCAGAGAAATCAAATTAAGAAATAAGAAGATAAAAAACCAGAACTGACTTCCTGGAAAAAGAAGCAAAAAAGTCTAATTGATAAAATAGTTCCATGAAAAATAGAATGGACCAAATGAAAAGGAAGTATCAAAAGATCACGAAAGAAATTCAGTCTTTAAAAATTAGAATTTGGCAAAAAAGAAGTTAATGATTTTATAAGACATCAAGAAACAATAAAGCAAAACCAAAAGAATGTAAAAAATAGAAGGGAAACATGAAATATCTCATTGAAAAAACAACTGACCTGAAAAACAGATCCAGGAGAGACAATCTGAGAATTATTGGATTAACTGAAGGCCATGAAAAAAAGAAAAAAAGCCTAGACATCATATTACAAGAAATTATCTAAGAAAACTGCCCTGATATTCTTGAACAGGAGGGCAAACTATACAAATGTACATTGAAAGAATCCACAGATCACCTCCTACAATAAATCCCTGAAAGACAACTCCCAGGAATGTTATAGCCAAGTTCAAGAGCTCCCAGGCCAAGGAGAAAATATAGAAAGTTGCCAGAAAAAAACAATTCAGATATCATCAAGCCCCAGTCAAGATTACACAGGATCTGGCAGCATCCACAATGAAGGACCACAAGGCTTAGAATATGATATTCTGGAAGGCAAGAGAACTGTGTCTAGAATCAAGAATCACCTATCCATCAAAACTGACTACTACATACTTTCAGAGGAAGTATGGGCATTTAATAAAATAAAAGCTTTCCAAGCATTCCTGAAGAAAATATCAGTCCTAAACAGAAAATTTGATGTCCAAATACAAAATTCAAGAGTCAAAAAAAGAAAACATTTAAAGAATTTTTAAAAAGAGAAAAAATTTAAGGCCTTCAACCAGGCCAAATTGATTATGTTCCTATATGGAAAGATGATACCTATAACTCTTAAAAATTATCATTATCATAGTAGTTAGAAGAAATATACACAGACAGAAAGTGTGGTAAACTGTTTAGGATGATATGTAAAAAAAACTTAGGAGAAAAAAAGGGGATTATAGTAAGATAAATGTAAAGAAAGAGGTAAAATGGGTAAATTATACCACATAAAGGCACATGGTGGGGGGAGAATACTATTATGAAGAGGAGAAGATGAGACTGGTGACAGGTAATACTTAAACCTTACTCTGAGTGGAATCAGTTCAGAGAAGGAAGAAAAGCTAGATTTATTGGGGTATAGAATTCTATCTTACCCTATAGAGAAGTAGAAGAGGAATAAGAAAAGGAATGCGGGGGGGGGTGGGGTTGTGGGGAAGAGAGTAATATAAGGGAGAGAAAAGTTGGGGTGTGTGAATTAAAGATCCTATTGAGAAATCGGAAGGGAATAAGAAGGGAGAGGGTGGGAAGGAGAGTAAAATAACAAAAGGGGAAAGGGGGACCGATTAAAAGCAAAACAGTAGTATGGAGGGAAATAGTTAAAGGAGAAAAGGCAGTATTAAAAAGGGAAATCAAAATGATAAGGAATACAGTGATCCCTCACCAATTGGAGGAATTATGTTCCATCAGTGGAATTGCTCGTTGGCTATGGGAGGGCGATAGTGGGAGAGGAGGGAAAGAATATGAATCATGTAACCATGGGAAAATTAATTAATTAATTGAAACTTTTTAAATAAAAAAAAAGAAATATCTTTTAGTCAGAAAGACTTGGGTTCATGACCTACCTTTGACAAATTCCATGTGACCTTGCTAAGTTATTTAACTTCTCAGTATTTTAAGCATTTCTGTAAGACTACAAATTAAAGAACAATTTTGCTATTTAAAAAAAGGAGTTATGTTCCAGAGACCCCCACAATAGGTGAAAATCTGCAAAGGGTTTTGTAAAACCCTTCCCACTCTCCTATAAACCTTTTCCATACTCTTATTAACTTACAGTCACTGATGTTATAAAAATTAAAGGAAGGTATCTTTATACTATTACTAATAGGCTAGTTAGTTATTATGGTTGTTAATCTGAGGAAGCTGTGATTTGTATTCCCTTGATGGCTGGTGCAGGGACACCCAAGTCCTGCCACTCAGCTGGATGTTATAATAACTGCCCTTCTTTATAACAGTGCAGGATCCCTAAAGGTCAGTGGATGGGTAACTCTTTCAGGTCCCACCTGGGGTTGGTTGACTATTAGTATTGGGCTCTATTAGCCTTGGATAACATTCATCTGACTGTGTTTCTCCCTCCCTAGAGTGATGATGTAATAACTACTCCAGGAAGGTACTTAATAATTCTTATCTATGTTGTTAATAAGGGAAAAGAAAGATCAGGAATGGACTGGGGATAGGAGACCCTGTCATTAGAGCTATGACACTAATCCCTCAGGACTCTAGGCTATTCAGTAATGCTGGAGCTTCTGTTCTTCACCTCCTCTGGCTTAGCCTGGCCACAGTCAAACCATAGTAAGCAATCTATTTGGATCACACAAATATTGATGATCTCTCTCAGCTTCTTACTGCTAGTTGTTGTGCCAGTCCTATAGCCTTCAGGAAATACCACCCTTACCAACGTCTGCTTCTTCTCCTGCCTACTTCCCTGTGTGTCCAACCCCTCTCCCCTCCCCCCCCCCCGCCCAGGCCCGGGATACTTAAATATCTAGAAATGGTTTAGATGCCTAAATATCTAGGGGGAATTCAAATAGAAACAGAGGATCCATGGTCAGACCCACAGGTCAATCAGTGTTCAAGATCAGATTAATGTTAGGCAAGGTTTCAGGCAGGGCTCTTAATCAAAAGCCAAGGCAAAGCCAAAGTCAAAGCCAAAAGCCCAAAGCCCAAACGGTCCATCTCAGAAGTCTCTCAGGGTATTTATACCCTCTGGCCAACTTCCTTTCCTCTTGTCCTCACGTCCTCTGGGAACATTCTGGTGTCTCCAACTGTCTTCATCTGTCAATCAAGATTAGACTTTCAATTCCCAGAGTTTGCATATGACACTGAGCCAATCAGTGTCCAGGATCCAGAACACAGCACAATGGTTGGTCGCCTTTCCATTCCATCAGTCAATAGTGGGCTGCAATAAGTGTAAGTCCAGGATACAGAATTAGAAATATTTTTTTAAACCCATGATACAGTGAAGCTGCAATAGGTGAACTACAATGTAGCAAGGGATGGCTGTACACAGATGATAATCATAACTCTGAATGTGAATAGGATGAAATCACCCATAAAATGGAAGCAGATAGCAGAGTGGATTAAAAACCAAAATCCAACTACATGTTGTCTACAAGAAACACACATGAGGAAGGTAGACACACACAGGGTAAAAGTAAGAGACTGGAGCAGAATTTATTGGGCATCAATTGAGAAAAAGAAGGCAGGAGTAGCAATCATTATCTCTGACAAAGCTAAAGCAAAAATAGATCTGATTAAAAGAGATAAGGAAGGTGATTGCATCTTGATAAAAGGTAGAATGGACAATGAAGAAATATCAGTACTCAACATATATCAAATAGCATATAGCATCCAGATTTTTAAAGGAAAAACTATTGGAGCTTAAGGAGGAAAGAGATAGTAAAGCTATACTAGTGGGAAAACTCAGCCTTTCCCTACCAGATCTAAATAAATTAAACAAAAAAAAAATAAGAAAGAAGTAAGAAGATATGAATGAAATTTTAGAAAAATTCGAGTTAATAGATATCTGGAGAAAATTGAATAGGGATAAAAAAGGAACATCCCTTTTTTTCAGCAGCACAAGGTACATTTACAAAGATTGACCATGTACTAGGGCATAAAACCATTGTAAAAAAATGCAGAAAAGCAAAAATAATAAATGCAACTTTAAAAAATCAGAATGTGATAAAAATTATAATTAGTAAGGGTACATGAAAAGGCAAATTAAAAATTATTTGGAAATTAAATAATCTAATTCTCCAAAACTAGTGGGATAAAGAACAAATCATAGAAACAATTTCTGATTTCACTGAAGAGAATGACAATGAGGAAACTATATATAAAAATTTATGGGATATAGCCAAAGCAGTACTTGGGGAAATTTTTATATCCCTGAGTGCCTATATTAACAAAAAGGAGATCAATGAATTAGGCACACAACTAAAAAAAACTAGAAAAAGGACAAATTAAAAACCCTTAAAGGCCAAATTAAAAATCCTAGAAATCAAAGGAGAAATTAATAAAATTTAAAGTAAAAAAATTACTGAACTAATAAATAAGTTCAATATATATAAGATTAGGAGTTAGTATCTTAAAAAACAAAATAGATAAAGTATTGGCCAACCTAAATAAATAAAAGAATTAATAGTATAATGAATGAAAAGGGTGATCTTGCCTCTAATGAAGAAGAAATTAAGGCAATTAGTAAGAGCTATTTCACCCAACTATATAACAATAAATATGGTAATCTAGGTGAAATGGAAGATTATTTACAAAAATATAAATTGCCTACATTAACAAAAGAAGAAATAGAATACTTAAATAATCCCACCTCAGAAAAAGAAATTGAATGAGCCCCATCAAGGAACTCCCTAAGAAAAAATTCTCCAGGGCCAGATAGATTCACAAGTGAATTCTATCAAACATTTAAAGAACAATTAATCCCAATACTCTACAAACTATTTGACAAAATAGACAAAGAAGGACTCTTACCAAATTCTTTTTATGATACAAATATGGAACTTATTTCCAAATTAGAAAGACCAAAAACACAGAAAGAAAACTATAGACCAACGGTCGGCAACCTTTTTGACAGTGAGAGTCATAAACACCTGTGGAAGGAGGAGGATGGAGGTGGAAGGTGTTGGAATATGGAGCAGGGGCTGAAGGGCCCCCTGGGCACATCCTAGGGCTCTGCCTGGACTGGCTGGTTGGGAGGTGGAGCCACATATGGCTTGAGAGCCATACGTTGTCAACCCCTGCTACAGATCAATATCTTTAATGAACATAGATGCAAAAATATTAAATAAAATACTAGCTAAAAGACTACAGCAAGTTATCACAAGGATTATCTACTATGACCAGGTGGGATTTATACCAGGAATGCAAGGATGGTTTACTATTAGGAAAACCATTCACATAATTGACCATATCAATAATCAAACCAATAGAGATCACATGATTATCTCAATAGGTACAGAGAAAGCCTTTGACATAATACAACACCCATTCCTATTAAAAACACTAGAAAATATAGGAATAAAAGGGCCTTTCCTCAAAATGATAAACAGTATTTAAAACCATCAGCAAGTATCATCTGCAATGGGGATAAGTTAGAAGCTTTCCCAATAAGATCAGGAATGAAGCAGGGATGCCCATTATCACCATTACTATTTAATATTGTACTAGGAATGCTAGTAGTAGCAATTAGAGAAGAAAAATAAATTGAAGGGATCAAAGTAGGCAATGAGGAAACTAAACTATCACTTTGTAGATGACATGATGGTATACCTAGAGAATCTGAGAAAATCACCGAAAAAGCTAGTGGAAATAATTAACTAGTTTTTTAAGTGATTCTCTAGGACTCTCCAAGTATACCATCATATCATTGGCAAAGAGTGATAGTTTTGTTTCCTCATTGCCTAATTTACTTCCTTCAATTTATTTTTCTTCTCTTATTACTATAGTTAGCATTTCTAGCAGCATACTGAATAATAGTGATAATGGGCCTCTTAGAAAGGTTGCTAGCTTATCTCCATTATAGCTAATGCTTGCTAAACAGCCTTGTATTCCTGGTATAAATCCACCTGATGATAGTGTATGATCTTTGTGATATAATATTGTAATCTTACTAGTATTTTATTTAAAATTTTTGTATCCATATTCATTCAGGAATTTGGTCTGTAGTTTTCTTTCTCTGTTTTTGTTCTTTCTCACTTAGATATCAATGCCATATTTGGCATTTATCAAAAGGAATTTGATAGGACTCCTTTCCCTATTTTTCTAAATAGTTTATATAGTATTGGAATTGATTGTTCTTTAAACATAATTCAACTGTGAATCTATATGGTCCTGGGGATGTTTTTTTATGGAGCACAATGATGTCTTGTTAAATTTCTTTTTTCTAAGAGTTATTTACATATTCTATTTTTTCTTTCTGTTAATCTGGACAATTTATTTGTTTGAGAATATTCAATAATTTCATTTAGGTCATTAGATTTATTGGCATATAATTAGGCAAAATAGCTCCTAAGAATTGAAAAAATCAAATTAATTTATGGTTTACCTATTTTATTATTGTTGTATTTCATAAAACCAGCTCCTTGTCTTATTTATTATTTCAATGATTTTCTTAATTTAAATTTTAATAATCTCTTCTTTGATTTTCAGGATTTCCATTTTATTGTTTAATTGGAGTTTTTAATTTGTTCTTTTTTCTAGCTTTTTGAATTGTATTCATTGACCTGCTCTCTATTTTATTAATGTAAACATTTAGAGACATAAATTTCCCTGTAAGTACTACTTTGAATAAATCTCATAAATTTGTGGATGTTGTCTCATTGCTGTCATTCTCTTTAATGAAATTATTGATTGTTTCCATGATTGTTCTTTGACCCATTCATTATTTAGAATTAGATTAGTTTCTAATTAATTTTAACCTATCTCTATCTTTCCATAGCCCTTTGTTGAATGTAATTTATGCCACATTATAATCTGAAAAGAATGCATTTAGTAAATCTGATTTTTAAAATTTATTTGTAAAGTTTTTCTGCCCTAATATCTGTTCAGTTTTTGTGTGGGTGCCATATATCAATGGAAAAAAAGGAATATTCTTTTCTATTCTCATTTCTCAGTTATATTTCTATAATATCTAACTTTTCTAAAGTTCTATTCATCCCCTTAACTTATTTCTTGTTTATTTCTTGTTAGATTTATATAGTTCTGAGGGGAGAAAGTTGAAGTCCCCCACTAGTATAGCTTTACTGTCTGTTTCTTCCTGCAACTCACTTAACTAAAACTTTTATGAATTTGGATGCTATGCCATTTGGTGCATATATGGTTCTTATTTATATGACTTCATTATCTATGCTACCTTTCAGCAAGATGTGGTTTCTTTGCTTATCTCTTTTAAATAAGTTTATTTTTAGTTTTCCTTTGTCTGAGATCATGATTGCTACTCTTGCCTTTCTTACATCAAGGGAAGTATAATAGATTCTGCTCTAACTCCTTATTTTTACTCTGTGTGTGTCTCTCTGCTTAAAGTGTATTTCTTATCAACAATATATTGTTGGATTTGGGGTTTTAATTCATTTTGCTAAGTCCTTCTGTTTTAAAGGTGAATTCCTCCCATTCGCATTCACAGTTATGATTATTAACTATTTCCCCTCTGTCCTATATTTTCCTTTTTTAAAATTCTCTCTCTTTTTACCCTGTCTCTCCTCAAAAGTTTGTTTTGCTTCTGACCACCCCCTCCCTTAATCTGCCTTCTCTTCCATTAGCCCCATTCTATTTCTCTTATTCTGCTCCCCTCCTGTTTCCCTATAGGGTAAGATAGATTTTTATAGCCAACTGTGTAAATTATTCCCTCTTTAAGTCAATTCTGATGAGAATTAGGTCTAATATAGAGATCCAGCTCTATATTACCAGGGGTTTTGAGTGGTGTTTGATGGCGTCAAATTGAAAAAGTACAGAAACAGAAAATTGAGAACAGCCATGCTAGTGGTTAGCCCATATCTGCTTTGAAGAACCATCTCTGAGCCTTCTTTATTTATATCATTTCCAAAAGAATCATTTCTCATAAAGCTTAAGGGGGTTTTGCAGTTGCGCACTTAAGCCGAAGTTACAGAATTATGTCATGATTAGTATATGGTTTTACGAAGCTCAATAAAGTTATAATTTGTACAGTTATTCAAGGTAAGTTACCTCATACAGATTTAGCCCAGAATAGAACAAGATTCGAGGCTGGGAACCTCATTGCTATCTACCAGTTATTTCTGGTAGATAATTTTATGAATAGGTTTTTTAACATTATGTGTTGGAAAGCACCTGGCAAACTATTGTAACTGCCTAACTTTGATCTCGTCTGTCTAGAAGTGGACTGGCAGCTTAATTTCTGCCATCCTGTCTTGGAGAAAAACTGTTAACCCCTTAACTGCTGGTTTACTATATGGTACTTAGGCTTTTTATAAAACTTGAGGCTGTCTTAAAAACTAAATTAATATGTTTTTAATAATGAAAGGAACTATAGAGAGGGGTCAAAGTTTTGGTTTTTTTTTAGGTCACAGACATCAGCTTAGAGACTTTGCAAACTATGTTGGTTCTGATGGGATCCAGAGATTATACTAACAGACCATATTTCTCTCTATTGCTCTCAACAGTTTATGCATTGCCTTTCACCTTCCCTATCTTCCCCTTTATTATAAAAACTCTTCCTTTAATGCTTCTTTTATGTAAGATGATTTTCTTCATTCTTCTGTCTTTCTCCCAGTTCATCCCTTTTTCTCATCCTTTAATTTTTTTTAAACACGAGATTCTTTTTTTTTTTTTTAATTTTTACTTCTTACTCATTTTTCCTATCTATATCTTTTCTTTTAAATTTGTATTCAAGCTGGGCTTCATTCCCAGGGTGGAGAAGGCACTGTCATAAACTTGAGACCTTTCTTGCTACTGTTTTCAGAACTAGCTTTGAGGGTTTATAGTTTGATGTTTCCAGGTAGTATGATCTAGAAAGAGGTGTGGTCATTGATCTCTTGTCCTATGCCCTGGTCTTTACCCAGGAAGGGACCTTGTTCTCCTGTAGCCACCAGGGCTAGCACTATTCCTGGCTCTGGGACTGGGACCAGGTTCTCTGCTCACCAGCAGCAGCAATTGCTAATGCTCTCTTCTGTTTTGGAATTGAGAACAGGGTCCCTACTCCCCAGTGAGAAACTACCAGCTCTCCTCTTGACCTGAAACTGTAACTAGGGCCTCTTTTCCACTGTGGTCACAAATGGTATTGGTCTTTTTGGCCCTGAGTCTGTGTCAGGAAAATGTGTAAGGGCAATACAACAGGATCCTAAATGCAATGCCAGCAAACAGTCCAGAGCAATCTTCTGACCAATTTTTTGGCTCTTCCCTACAGTGAACTAAGGGACAGCTCAAAGATGCTATTGATGCCAATGATGCTGCCTCCAGGGCTTGCTGCTGGCTGGTCAGGGATATGATCTGCACTCTAGGCCTGCCCAACCATCACATGGGTGATAAATACCTTTCTGGCTAGTTTCCTGAGTGTTCTTAAAATGGAAATTTGTTCACCAGTCTTTTCGCTGATTCTGCCACTCTAGAATCTGATTTGAGACATTATTTTAGAATTATTTGGATGGAAATTTGAGAGTTCAGCTAACTGCTTTTCTATTCTACTTTGTTGTGGTTTCCACTCCTTTGCTAAGATTTCCCAGTTTCCTTCCTATACTGTATATTACATTTATTTCCTTTCTATGATTCTTAGTACTTGAACAAATTCAGAATATTTATGGCCATTCCATATATACTCCTCAGATTCTAGTTGTGTTTATTACAAAATTGCTCTTTTCTTTTGTGTTTTACTTTGATACTCTTTTACCCTGGTATTTTCTTGTATTAGGAGTTTTCTTTTCTCAGTCATTTTCCTAGACTTTCTTCTGTATTATTTTTCTATGGAGGCTTTTCAAAAGTCTTTTTTTCCTTTCTGTATGGGAACTTAACTCATGAACTTCCTCAAAATGTCTCTTTCTAAATAGAAGTTTCTTTGTTAAAAGATTTCCTGCCCTTTGATCTAGCCATACCACTGCTGGGTTTATACCCCAAAGAGATCATAAGGAAAAAGACATGTACAAAAATATTTATAGCCACTCTCTTTGTGGTGACAAAAAAACTGGAAAATGAGGGGATGCCCTTCAATTGGGGAATGGCTGAACAAATTGTGGTATCTGTTGTTGATGGAATACTAATGTGCTCAAAGGAATAATGAACTGGAGGAATTCCATGTGACCTGGAATGACCTCCAGGAATTGATGCAGAGTTAAAGGAGCAGAGCCAGAAGAACCTTATACACAGGATACACTGTGGTAAAATAGAATGTAATGGACTTCTCTACTAGCAGCAATGCAATGATCCAGGACAACTATGAGGGACCTATGAGAAAGAAAGCTATCCACATTCAGAGGAAGAACTATAGGAGTAGAAACACAGAAGAAAAACAACTATCTGATCATATGGGAAGATGGGGATATAATTATGGATATTGACTCAAAATGAGCACCCTAGCACAAGTATTAATAATATGGAAATAGGTCTTGATCAATGACACATGTAAAACCCAGTGGAATTGTATGTCAGCTATGGGAGGGGGTGGAAGAAGGGGAGGGATAGAACATGAATCCTGAAACCATGGGAAAATATTCTAAATTAATTAAATAAAAGCACTAAATAAATAAATGGGTGGCTGGATTAATATATAAATAAATAAATAGAATGAGAAACCCCATTAGGAGTGACTCGTATGGGACCTTGATGATTGCATACCCTACAGTTAGTGTAAAATCTCATTTGACTTACTATATACCATGTATTCATTTGGAGCCTATAGTGTAAGACTAAATAAGAGATGGAAGGGGACTAGAACACAGAGGACGTAGTCCAGGTTTTGCTGTCTTTTACTTTTATTTTAAATTTTCTGTGCCAATTTACTTCTTTTCTTTCTCCTATTTTTATTATTTTTCCTGTACTACATTTGGAGCATTTGTTTCTGTTTTTGAGGTAGAAAGAGATCTCTCTTTAGTGGAAATTTCCACTTTTTTCCAGAATTATCTTTTTTGTTTTTCAGAAAATCTTATTGCCATCCCTTCTTAGATCTCTTTTTAAAAAATGAACAATCCTGAAATGTTTGAAGTGATTCTCTTGATTAATGAAAGACTTTTTCTTAGCTGTTTGATTTTTGGGGGGCATTGTAGTTCTGAAGTTTATTTTGTTTTTTGGTGAGTTAAATTAAGTTTTTATTTATTTAAAAGTTATTCTCATATTTTACTATGCATTCCATTGATTTGTACTTTGGCTGTCATTTCTAATGCTTTTGGAAAAGGCTTTGTTTCACTGAAGTTTGGTATTGAGGCTCCTGAGAAACCAATGATTCTGTGCCTTGTAGCTTAATGGTCAATAACTTTGGCTTGCATTGAATTCAGATGTTCTTCTAATGTTGGTGCCATTAGATGATCTTCTATTAAATTTTCTTTATGTTGTATTTTTGGGCTCCAAAGCTATCATTCTCTTTTTCAGAACACCTGCTGTTTTAGAGAGGTTCTTCTTATACTTACAAAACTTTCTACTCTCTAATTTGTCTTTTTCATTCTTTCTTTGAGAAGTTTTACTTCTGCCCTAAGCTTTATTCCTAATTCTTCATTTTTTTATTGATCTTCTGAACAATTGTGGGTCTTCCTGTCATGATTTTTTCCTGGGAATTTTGTAGAATTTACTCCCTTACCATCATCAGGCATTTTTGAGTCATTATTCTTCCTTTGGTATTATTCATTCATTGTATTCTGTCCTCTACTAGTCTATTTGCTCATTTTTACTTTTTTCCCTTTAGTCTAGTTTATGAATGGAGGCTGAACCTTTACTCAAATTTGCTAGCACTCTTTCCTTTTCTCCTAGACAATTATGCATTGAATCTTATAATGTTGAGCCTTTTTCCTATTTTCTGCCATTCTGATAGATGGAAATTTAGGGAGGATGGAAACAAATGAGAAGTATAGAAACAGAGAACTGAAGGATGACAGAGGAAGCACTCAGAATCTTGAGTGGAATTCTGTGAAACCAAATGACAAAGGAGGGGAGTTGTTTCTGAACTCTGGAGAGAGTAGCATCTCCAAAACTCTAGCTCCTGCATCCCTTTGAATCCTCAATGCATTCCTGATACCAACCTGCCATCAATTGACCATCTTGAGATTTCCTCATCTGTTTCCTACACCAAAAGAAGCCTCTCACAAAGGATTGCCATAACTTGATCTGAACTACTGAGTTTGCCTTGGTGGGCTGGTTTCTCACCAAGGTTGACTGAGTCAAACCTGGCAACAGACCCCAACTTCATCTAAACCTGAATCTAAGAATATTTACTGTGTACTTAGTTTAGGTTTAGTTAGGTAGAAAGGAGATACCAAGGCAGAGAGGAAGACCTTAGCCTGGCTAAGGGATGAAGAAAGCCTGTGAAGGATTAGAAAGTGGGAGAGAGATAGATTTGGTTAAGAAATTAGGGAGGAAGTTCCAGGTTAAAATGGCAGCAGAGTAAAAACAACTTGCTTAACCTCTCCTAACCCACACAGATAGGACTCCTCAAGAGGACATAAAAACAAAGGAAGGGATCCCACAACAGAGTGCAGTATTGAAGGTATGTGGGATCTGGACATTTCCATGCTATAAGGGGGTGAAATAGCTCTCACTAAAATGTGAGCTGAGCAACCCTGTCTCCCCACCACCACCACCACCACCACCACCTACAGTGCCAAAGCCAGTGTACAAGAGTTAGAGCAAGTTTGGAGCATTCATTAAGTTCTTGGCAGCTACCTGCAATCACCAGGACCTGCTCCTGAGAGCAGCAAGACTTAAGACTCCAAGAGGCTAAAGAACACGCGGACTTTGAACATAGACCTTGAGTGCAGGTGCAGACTTGAGCACAGACACAGACCTTGGGTGGGGACCCAATGCAGAGGAGTGCATGACTGTGGAAGCAGTGCCCTGAGACTGTTAAAGGAGCTTCAGACAGAGGACAAGCAAGGGGACCACCAGATGGCTTGACCCTGAGAACAACTAGATTTGAGACTTCAGGAGCCTAAAGAGTGCAGAACGACCCTGGGTGTGAGAATAAAGCTGAGAGGGCTGATGGCACTGTGACCCAGACGAAACCTGCTCCACAGCTCAATAGGATAGGCAGAGAGCCTGTCTGCCTCACCCAGACTTCTGACTGAGAAAGAAATAATAATGATGACAAACCCCATACAAGAACCTCAAAAGAGAAAGATCAAGAAGAAATCTTTAACACTCGACAACTTTTACAAAGAAAAAAATCCAGACAACAGAGCAAACAGCAGAGGAAAACAAACAAGTAATCACATCCAAACCTTCCCAAAAAAATGAAAATTGGTCACAAGCTCTTGAAGAGTTCAAATCTGAGATCATGAGAAAGATGGAAGAGATTTGGCGAGAGAAGTGGGAAATAGCTCAAAAGGAAATTAACAGGTTAAAAGATAGAAACTCCCATTTGGAGAAAGATGCCCCCAAATCAAAAGAATTGATAAGCAAATTGGAGACCAAAATTAAAAAGCTGGAAAAGAGGATAGACCAAATGGAAAAGGAAAATCAAAAGATTATAGCAGAAAACCAGTCTCTAAAGACCAGAATTGGGCAAGTAGAAGCCAATGATCTCTCAAGACAGCAAGAACAAATAAAGCAAAGTCAAAAGACTGATAAAATAGAAGGAAACATGAAATATCTCACTGAGAAATTAACAGATCAAGAAAACAGGTCTAGAAGAGACAATTTGAGAATCATTGGTCTTCCTGAAAAACCAGAAATTAATAAAATTTGGATTCTATACTACAAGAAATTATCCAACAAAACTGCCCTGAAGTTCTTCAACAAGAGGGTAATATAGACATTGAAAGGATCCATAGATCACCCTCTACTAGTGGTTCCCAAACTTTTTTGGCCTACACCCCCTTTCCAGAAAAAATATTACTTAGCCCCCTGGAAATTAATTTTTTTAATTTTAATAGTAATTAATAGGAAAGATAAATGTACCTGTGTCCATCACCTCCCCTCTGGATCTCTGCAGCACCCACCAGGGGGTGGTGGTGCCCACTTTGGGAATCACTGCTCTACACTAAACCCTGAAAAGACAACCTGCAGGAATATAATAGCCAAATTCAAGAGCTTCCCAGTAAAAGAAAAATTTTTACAAGAAGCCAGAAAGAGACAATTTAGATATCAAGGAGCACCAATCAGAATCACACAGGATCTGGCAGCCTCCACACTAAAAGACCACAAGGCTGGGAATATTATATTCAGAAAGGCAAGAGAACTGGGTCTACAACCAAGGATCACCTACCCATCAAAACTGACTATATACTTCCAGGGAAAAGTATGGGCATTCAACAAGATAGAAGATTTTCAAGTATTTGCACAGAAAAGACCAGGACTAAATGGAAAATTTGATATCCAACCACAAAAACCAAGAGAAACATGAAAAGGTAAATAAGAAACAGAGGGGAAAGAAAGAAAACTCTTATTTTTAAATTTGCCTCTTTAAGGGCTTCAATAAGATCAAATTATTTGTATTCCTATATGGAGAAATTTTATGTGTAATTTTCAAAAACTGTATTAACTATCATAGTACTTAGAAGAATTATTCATAGGGAGATGTTGGAGTACTAAATGGTCTAAGATGAAGAAGGGGGTGTGAATAGCAGATGGCACCAAAAGAAACTTGAATGAATAAGAAAAATAGGATATTCTATACCACACAAAGAGTGCACAGGAAGGGGAGGGAACGAATACTATTATAAGAAGGAGAGGAAGAGAGCATTAAGAGGTAATAGTTGAACCTTACTCTCAGTGGAATTAACCCTGAGAGGGAAGAGTAGTTATATGTATTGGGATATAGAACTCTATCTAGCCCTACTGAGAAAGTCAGAAGGGATGAACCAAGGGGAACAGGGGAGTGGGGAGGTGATAAAAGGGAGAGGAGGAAAGGAGGGAGGGAATTCATTAGGCCTTAAAAAATAAAAAGAGAGGAATAATAAGGGAGGGGGTGGAAGGGAAGTAAATCAATGGAGGAGACAAGGGGGACTGGTTTTAAACAAACCACTGGTTTAAAAGGAAATAGTGGGGGCAGCTGGGTAGCTCAGTGGATTGAGAGCCAGGCCTAGAGACGGGAGGTCCTTGGTTCAAATCTGGCCTCAGACACTTCCCAGTTGTGTGACCCTGGGCAAGTCACTTGACCCCCATTGCCTACCCTTACCACTCTTCCACCTATAAG
Source organism: Gracilinanus agilis (assembly GCF_016433145.1). Classification (NCBI taxonomy): domain Eukaryota; kingdom Metazoa; phylum Chordata; class Mammalia; order Didelphimorphia; family Didelphidae; genus Gracilinanus; species Gracilinanus agilis. Next base: position 71,074,834 of record NC_058132.1, read on the forward strand.
TCAATACACAGAAGTTAAGGGTTTAAAATTTTAAAAAAAATTTTTAAAAAAAGGAAATAGCATAAAAAGAAGGAGTAGAACTAGGAGAGGATACCAAAATGTTGGGGAATACACAACTGATAATTATAACTCTTAATGTGAATGGGATGAACTTGTCCATAAAACAGAACTAAATAGCAGAATGGGTTAGAAACCAAAATCCTACCATATGTTGTCTACAGGAAACACATATGAGGTGGGTGGATATACAGGCTTAAGCAAAATCTTTTGGGCTTCAACTAAGAAAAAGAAGGCAGGAGTGGCAATCATGATTTCTGAAAAAGCCAAAGTAAAAATAGATCTGATTAAAAGAGACAAGGAAGGTAATTACATTCTGATAAAAGGAAGTATAGACAATGAGGAAATAATAGTACTTAACATGTATGCACCAAATGGTATAGCATCCAAATTCCTAAAGGAGTAACTGGCAGAGCTCAAGAAGGAAATAGATAGTAAAACTATACTAGTGGGAGATCTAAATATTGTTCTTTCAGATCTAGATAAATCAAACCCCCAAAAAATGAAATCCTAGAAAAATTTGATTTAATAGATATGTGGAGAAAAATAAATACAGACAAAAAGGAATACACCTTCTTTTCAGCAGCACATGGTACATTCACAAAGATTGACCATGTACTAGGGCATAGAAACATTGCAAACAAATGCAAAAGAGCAGAAATAATAAATGTAACCTTTTCAGATCATAATGCAATAAAAATAATAATTAGTAAGGGCACATGGACAGGCAAATCAAAAACGAATTGGAAATTAAATAATGATTCTCCAAAACCAGTTAATTAAAGAAGAAATCATAGAAAAAATCAATAATTTCACTGAAGAGAATGACAATGATGAGACATCCTACCAAAATCTGTGGGATGTAGCTAAGGCAGTACTCAGGGGGAAATGTATATCCTTGAGTGCATGTATTAACCAATTAGAGAGGACCAAGATCAATGAACTGGGCATGCAAATTAAAAAACTAGAAAGGGAACAAATTAAAAATCCCCAGCTAAAGACCAAATTAGAGATTATAAAAATTAAAGGACAAATCAATAAAATTGAAAGTAAAAGAACTATTGAATTAATAAATAAGACTAGAAGCTGGTACTTTGAAAAAACAAACAAAATTGACAAAGTACTGGTCAATCTAATTTAAAAAAGGAAAGAACACCAAATCAGCAGTATCAAAGATGAAAAGGGAGACCTCACCTCTAATGAAGAGGAAATCAAGGCAACATTAAAAACTATTTTGCACAATTATATGGCAATAAATATAGCAACTTAGGTGAGATGGATGAATATTTACAAAAATATAAATTGCCTAGACTAACAGTAGAAGAAAAAGAATATTTAAATAATCCCATCTCCCATCTCAGAAAAATCAATTGAACAAGCCATCAAAGAACTCCCTAAGAAAAAATCCCGAGGACCAGATGGATTCACATGTGAATTCTATCAAAACGTTCAAAGAACAGCTAATTCCAAAACTATATAAACTATTTAACATAATAAGCAAAGAAGGAATTCTACCAAACTCATTTTATGATACAAATATGGTGCTGATCCCAAAGCCAAGTAGATCAAAAACAGAGAAAGAAAACTACAGACCAATCTCCTTAATGAACATAGATGCAAAAATCTTAAACAGAATACTAGTAAAAAGACTCTAGCAAGTGATCACAAGGGTTATTCATTATGACCAGGTGGGATTTATACCAGGAATGCAAGGATTGTCAACATAAGGAAAACCAATCACATAACTGACCATATCAACAAGCAAACCAACAAAAACCACATGATTATCTCAATAGATGCTGAAAAAGCCTTTGACAAAATACAACATCCATTCCTATTGAAAACACTAGAAATTATAGGAATAGAAGGACCTTTCCTAAAAATAATAAACAGTATATATCTGAAACCATTAACAAGTATCATATGCAATGGGGATAAATTAGAAGCCTTCCCAATAAGATCAGGCTGAAACAAGGATGCCAATTATCATCTCTATTATTTAACATTTTCTAGAAACACTAGCAGTAGCAATTAGAGAAGAAAAAGAAATTAAAGGTATTAAAATAGGCAATGAGGAGACTAAGCTATCACTCTTTGCAGATGATATGATGGTCTACCTAAAAAATCCTAGAGAATCAACTAAAAAGCTAGTAGAAATAACCAACAACTTTAGAAAAGTTGCAGGATACAAAGTAAATGCACATAAATCATCAGCATTTCTGTATATTTCCAACACATCACAGCAACAAAAGGTAGAAAGAGAAACACCATTTAAAATCACCCTAGACAATATAAAATACTTAGGAATCTATCTACCAAAACAAACACAGGAATTATATGAACACAACTACAAAACACTTTCCAAACAATTAAAACTAGGTCTAAACAATTGGAAAAACATTGAGTGCTCATAGGTAGGATGAGCTAACATAATAAAAATGACCATTCTACCCAAATTAATTTACCTATTTAGTGCCATACCTATCAAACTACCCAAAAACGTTTTTACAGAATTAGAAAAAAACTATAACAAAATTCATTTGGAATAACAAAAGATCAAGAATATCAAGGGAAATAATGAAAAAAATGTGAAGGAAGGTGGCCTAGAAGTACCAGATATTAAACTATACTATAAAGCAGTGGTCATCAAGACAATATGGTACTGGCTAAGAGACAGAAGGGAGGATCGGTGGAATAGATTTGGGGTAAGTGACATCAGCAAAACAGTGTATGATAAACCCAAAGAGCCCGCCTTTTGGGACAAAAATCCACTATTTGACAAAAAACTGTTGGGAAAATTGGAAAACGATATGGGAGAGATTAGGTTTAGATCAACATCTCACACCCTACACCAAGATAAATTCAGAATGGGTGAATGACTTAAATATAAAGAAGGAAACTATAAGTAAATTAGGTGAACACAAAATAGTGTACTTGTCAGATCTCTGGGAAAGGAAAGATTTTAAAACCAAGCAAAAGTTAGAAAAAATTACAAAATGTAAAATAAATAATTTTGATTATATTAAATTAAAAAGGTTTTGTACAAACAAAAACAATGCAACCAAAATCAGAAGGGAAACAACAAACTGGGAAAAAATCTTTATAACAAAAAACTCTGACAGAGGTCTAATTATTCAAATATACAAGGAGCTAAATCAATTGTATTTAAAAAAATCAGGCTATTCCCCAATTGATAAATGGGCAAGGGACATGAATAGGCAATTTCAGATAAAGAAATCAAACCTATCAATAAGCACATGAGAAAGTGTTCTAATTCTCTAATAATTAGAGAAATGCAAATCAAAACAACTCTGAGGTATCACCTCCCACCTAGAAGATTGGCTAAAATGATAGCAAGGGAGAGTAATGAATGTTGGAGGGGATGTGGCAATATTCGGAAATTAATTCATTGCTGGTAGAGTTGTGAACTGACCCAGCCATTTTGGATGGCAATTTGGAACTATGCCCAAAGAACTCTAAAAGACTACCTGCTCTTTGAGCCAGCCATGGCATTGCTAGGTTTGTACCCCAAAGAGATCATAGATAAACAGATTTGTACAAAAATATTTATAGCCACGCTTTTTGTGGTGGCAAAAACCTGGAAAACGAGGGTATGCCCTTCAATTGGGGAATGGCTGAACAAATTGTGGCATATGCTGGTGATGGAATACTATTGTGCTCAAAGGAATAATAAACTGGAGGAATTCCATATGAACTGGAAAGACCTTCAGGAATTGATGCAGAGTGAAAGGAGCAGAGCCAGAAGAACATTGTACACAGAGACTGATACACTGTGGTAAAATTGAATGTAATGGACTTCTGTACTAGCAGTAATGCAATGACCCAGGACAATCTGGAGGGATTTCTGGAAAAGAATGCTACCAACATTCAGAGGAAGAACTACAGGAGTGGAAACACAGGAAAAAACCAACCACTTGAACACATGGGTTAATGCAGACATGATTGGGGATATAGACTCGAAATGACCACACTATTGCAACTATCAATAATATGGAAATAAACCTTGATTGATGAAACATGTTAAAACCAGTGGAAATGGGCATTGGATATGGGGGGGGGGGAGGTGTCGGGTGAAGGAGGGTTAAAGGGGAAAGTAAAAACATGAATCAGGTAACCATGGAAAAGTTTTTCTAAAAAAATAAAATATTTAAATTAAAAAAAAAAGAAATTAGAGAAATCCATAGTCTACTTACCTTATCCTTTTCTAAACCTTTTATGATAAACCCCATTACATTGTTATTGTAGTCAGATTGATTTTTGACTGGCCTGGGATCATAGAACTGTCATCTTGACTCTGATCCAGAAAGTGTTCTTGGCTAGACTGGGTAAAGCAAAACCCCAGTCATCCATTGACATTAGCCACCTTTTTTCACTCCCTTTTTCTTATTTAGACTATAAAGCTTGGGTTAATTCTATTATTTCCCCTTCTTTCATGTGGATCAGGCTATATATCATTGCTGAGAGGAGACTTTGAAGGTTCAGGATAGATTTTGTCAAAATTTGATTTCAATTCCATCTTTCCCTCAGTTTTTTTTAATCCAAAGTCCTTTTTCTTTTGTAATAGATAGGATCATAAGTTTCTCTATTGATGTCTTCCTTTGCCAGCCACAGTAATCCACTTTCTCCCTTTCAGACTAATAGACCTGGCTGAGCTTATTGCTCTCTCCTTATCTAGAAGAGATGGAAAGGGGGAGATCAGACTGGATCATTGCTAAAAAAAATTTTTTTTTGAGGGAAGAGTCACCATAACATTGCAAGGCCCCTTTTCATTCCCTAATTCTAACATCTTAATTCAGTCTCCATTCTTCCCTCTATTTATTTATTTTTTAATTTTTTTTAAACCCTTAACTTCTGTGTATTGGCTCATAGGTGGAAGAGTAGTAAGGGTGGGCAATGGAGGTCAAGTGACTTGCCCAGGGTCACACAGCTGGGAAGTGTCTGAGGCCAGATTTGAACATAGGATCTCCCATCTCTAGGCCTGACTCTCAATCCACTGAGCTACCCCGCTGTCCCAACTTCCTTCTATTTAAAAAAATTGTTTGTTTTCCCTTATAAACTGAAATTTAGGGAGGCACTTCTGGAGCCATTTTTCTGTCTTTCCTAGAATAAAGACTATCCTGTATTTTAAACATAAGTAACTGTGACTCAGTCATGACAGGAAGAGATAAACATCATAAAGTCACCACAAAATTTCATGTTCTCATGTTTCCTGGAAGCAACACCCATCAGAAATACATTCCGCTTAAGGCATGGGAGGCATTACAACTCAGTTTGGACAGTCTGCTGAGGATGCTGATGTCACATGAGCTTTAGAAGCAAAAGCTACATAACTAAAAACTTAAGGGCTGAGGAAAGTCCTATCAAGGAGTTTTGGAAAACAAGTTAATTGCGGATTTGGGCAAAACCTAATTTCAAAGCTCGCCTCTGGTGCTTTCTTCTTCACTAGGCAAGTCACTGAAACTCTCTGGGCCCTAGTTTCTTTAGCTGCAAAACAAGGATAATGAAACTTGAAGAGTGTATCTTGTGGAGTACAGCTGATGATCAAATCAGATGTTACATTTAAAATACTATTTAAATAATTAGTTGTCATTGTTATTATCTACTGGAAATCTAGTTTTCACCTTTTCACTTATCAATGTTTCTAGAACAAGCATTGAGCCTGGAGTCAGGAAAACTTGAGATCAGAAAAAGCCTTAGTCATTTATGAGTTGTATAATCTTGGGCAAATCATTTAGCCTCCATCTGCCTCAATATCCCTATCTATAAAATAGGGATAATAATAGCAGCTACTTCACAGGGTTATTGTGAGAATCAAATGAGCTAATAAGTGTAGCATGCTTAGCATAATCTGGCATATAGAAAGTGTTATATAAATGCTAACTATTATTATTAGCTCTGCTCTTTCAACATTTCTGCCTTTGGATCTCTTCTCAGAATCCAGTTCTTTTATTTTTAACCCAAAGAATTCATTATATATATTTTTAAGTTGCATACAGAAACAATTGTTAACCATATAGAAGCGATTTTAATAGCATCAAGCATTCTTAAATGCATAAAATGAAATAAAATGGATTATTATGAAGGAAACCAATTATATTGAAATACATCTATCAATTAAAAAAATAAAAATAGTTCCTAGATTCTATGTTAAGAATATCTGCTTTGGAGGTCTTTAGCTCTTTAGTGATATATTCTAATATTTTGCAACTCACTGAAATCAAGATCCTTGGCTTGAAGTGAAAAGATTTGATTCTTTTCCTTTAAAAAGAATTAGAAAAATATTTGCTCTTCTTCAGTTCTGTAGTATTTTCTCTCTGTCCAGGATCTTTCAAAGATTCCTTACTATGGTATGGCAACCATGTCTGCCAACTCTTTCAGTATCTAAGAAGGAAGAAAACAAAGAGCTGTTAAATTTATTAATGAATTATTAAGTTAATTAATAAATTAAATTAAGTTATTAAATGTCTACTATATGCCAGGCACAGTGCTGAGCATTTAACAAATATTATCTCACTTGATCTTTCCTATAAATTTAAAAGATAGGTGCTCCATTATCTTCATCTTACAGTTGGGGAAATGGAAACAAACTGAATTTAGATGATAAAACACACAACTGTGTCACCTAGTTGCCTTGACTTGACCGGTAATTTAAAGTTATGAAGGGCAGCTACATAATTCTTTTACTAATTTTCTACTGACTTTTAATATCCACTCCCTTTTGGACATTTTTTAGGTGGGATGCAGATAGGCAGTGTAGTGGGTAGAGTGCTAGATCTAGAGTTAGGAAAACCGAGTTCAAATCTAGCTTCAGACACTCACTAGCTATTTGACTTTGGCAAATCACTTAACCTCTGTTTCTTTTCTTTACTTAACTGAAAAATGGAGGAAATGATAGCACCTACCTGCTTGGGGTAGTTCAAGGCTCTAGTGTGATAATATTTGTAAAGCACTTAAAACCGTGCCAGGCATAAAATAAGCACATAATAAATACTTATTTTCTTTCTCCCTCACTCCCCCTTTCCCTATCTCCCTCTCTTTTCTCCCTCCCTCCCTCTCTCCTGTCCTCCTACCATCCATTTCTCCCTCTCACTACCTTTTTTCCTTCCTTCTCTCTCTCCCTTCCTCTTTCCTTCCTTCTTTCCTTTTTTCCTCCCTCCCTCCCTTTCTTCCCTTTTCATTCCAAATAGCATTCTCCCTGGTAGAAAAAAATAGAAGCAAAATTACGATCAATGAATCTTATAGACATCTGAGGCAGACAAGTGGCAGGACCAACTAGGTGGTACAGTGGGTGGAGTGCTGGAACCTGGAATCAGGAAGACTCATCTTTCTGAGTTCAAATCTAGTCTCAGACACTGCCTAGCTGTATAACCCTGGGAAGATTGTTTTGTTCTATTTGCCTCAGTTTTCTTATTTGGAAAATGAGCCGGAGAAAGCAAACCACTCCAATATATTTGCAAAAACAAACAAACAAACAAACAAAAAAAAAACAAATGGGGTCACAAAGACTCAGAAAAGCCCCAAACAACCAAACAACATATTGCCATTTAAAGTTATGAAATACTTTACAAGTGTTACTTCATTTGATCCTCATGAAAATTCTTAGAAATTCGTGCTATATTATCTCCACTTTGCAGGTGAGAAAATGGAGGCTGAGTTCAGTGACTTGCCCAAGGACACATATCTAAGAAGTTTCTGAGATGGGACTCAGATCCAGACCTTCTTAACTTCAAGTTCAGCACTCTATCCATTGAACTTCCTGAGTGCCTGAATTGAGCCCTTACTTCCTCTCCACTGTTAGTTATCGTCCTAGTCCTGTCCACACTGAAATATGGTTCTATCCCTTCTTTCATCATTCTCTTTTCCCCAGGATAGGCTAAAAAACATGCTATTTTTTACTGCCTTTGACTTTTCCCCCTAACTTTATCTTATCCTGAGTTTTCTAGCTCCTGACACAATGCTCAAAGAATCCCGTTTTCATTTTTGTTTTTTTGTTACATGTTTTTGCTTCCATCTTCTCTATGTCTATTTAAAAAATCTAAGTTGGTTGAAGATTCTCCCATGTATCCACAACAGTCTCTTTAAATATCTCCTTTTTTCCTACTCAATTGGATTATTCTTCTTTGTTTCGTCAGAATTTCATTTTTGAGAGCTTCTCATCCCTCCTGAGCTAACTTACCTATACTTTCTCTTTGGAAATTACTTTCTAAAGATCTAGGAAAGACAACGAAGCATTCTTGCCTTTCTTCCCTTTTACCAACTGTAAGACTCCCTCCTTGAAGTTTCTTTTATTTTTACCCCAGCAGCCATTTCTTCTGTTTGATGAAAATCATATTCCAAATAGATTTATTTACCTTTATTGGTCTTTTCACTTTTTGAAGAATGAATTTATTGTTAAAGTAAGTCGAGAAATTAGTAGTTGCTTTGCTTTTTGAAGACTGAGAAAGAGAGGGTGGACACGGGGAGGAGAGATAAAGGGGGAGGGGGCAGCTACAACAATGTCTGCATAAGCAATGACAACCTCTCTCATTACTATAGTATATCTCTGTCCCAAGCCTGTAATCCCTTTCACAAATTCCTCATCCCTCTTCCTTTTCTGGCCATGTGATTTGTAGTATGCTCCAAAGACAATAACATTTCTGTTTCTTCCTCTACTGATCATTACCCATATGTTCTCCCCCATGCTTCTTCTCTCTTTTATCTATCTGTTCCTTTTGCCTGAAAAGGCTCCAACCTGATCTTTTTCAGATAACAAACCTGTAATAAACACATTTCTCTCCCAAACACACTATCGAATCTTCTAATCCAATTGCCCTTGTTGTGGTTTAGTCATTGCAGTCATATCCAACTTTCTGTGATCCCATTTAGAATTTTCTTGACAAAGACACTGGAGTGGTTTTTCATTCCCTTTTTTTTTTTTTAAATTTTTTAAACCCTTAACTTCTGTGTATTGACTTTTATAGGTGGAAGAGTGTAAGGGTGGGCAATGGGGGTCAAGTGACTTGCCTAGGGTCACACAGCTGGGAAGTGTCTGAGGCCGGATTTGAACCTAGGACCTCCCGTCTCTAGGCCTGGCTCTCAATCCACTGAGCTACCCAGCTGCCCCCTTTCATTCCCTTTTTTAGCTCGTTCCACAGATGCAGAAACTGAAACAAATGGGGTTAAGTGACTTGCCTAGGGTCACATAACTAGTAAGAGTCTGAGGTTAGATTTGAACTCAGGAAGATGAATCTTCCTGGCTCCAGGCCCAGCATTCTATCCCCTAAACCAACTAACTGCCCAATTAGCCTTACACTTCCCCAGAATCATTATTTAGCCTCTTGCCTCCATGCTTTTGCCCAGATTGTCTTTATATCCAAAATATTTTACTCCCTCACCTCCATATTTTAGAATTCATTGCCTGACTCTAGGCTTAGCTCCAGAACCACATCCTACCAGAAGCCTTTCCAAAATTCTATATTTACTTAGTATGTTGTATACTTTGCAATTTTCTCTGCCTTTTCATATGTGTCCCTCCTTCCTCACCCCAGTAGAATGTCGTCATCTTAAGGCCAGGGACTATTTCAATTAGTCTGTTTCTCTAGAGCCTGCCATGGAGCTTGCCACATTATTAGAATGTTAATAAATAGAATATCTCACATTTATCAATAAATGCAATTCAACAAATATTTAAGTATCTGGAACATTCATACAATCTTATAAATCTCCTAAAGATTCAGTGGCCTACGTAGATATATTCCAAAGACAAATCTTGGCTTAGAGGACTGGCTTATTTCTCAATTTGCAGTTTTTTCCCCTCCAAAAATATAGCCAATAGTCTCTGGCTTCAGGGTACTTCTGTTCTACTGCTGGGACAAAATGTGCATATGGATAAATAAATTTCAACATAGGTACACAGTAAATGTAAAACATTTGAGGTTAAAAGAGCACTTACCCCAGAAGAACAAAACAGATATCCAATTTCAAAGGCAGATAAGGTCATTTCAAAAGGGAGAATGCACTAACAACCATGAGAATTCAGGAAAAGTCTAATGTAAAAGATGAGGAGGTTAGGTATATCAAAGGACCAAGGGTTGTAGGGCATTCCTGACCTAGGGAACTGGCCTCTTCTGAAAAGGCACAAGGAAGGGAAGAGGGGAGAGGGAATACTAGAGACAGGATACTATTTACTGAAGTCTAGAGCATCAGTCCTGAAGTCAGGAAGACCTGATTTCAAATTTGGCCTCAGATACTAGCTGTGTGACTCTGGACAAATAACTACCTATTGAAGAAGGAAAAGGCAAATCACTCTAGTATCTCTACCAAGAAAGAAAGCCCCAAAGAGGCCTGTCCTTATCTTAAGAATATTTGACCACTTCTACCACAGCATAGCTGGTTCTTCTGCAGTTTCAGAATCTCATTTTGAATATGATATGAATATGAGATAATGTTATAGGGGTGCAAATGGTGAACCCCTGGCTTCGGGAAGGAAACCATTCTCAAGAATGAGAGGACTTCATACTTAGCTTAAAAGTAAAAAGAAAGATTTATTAGTAAGATAGGATTAATGGCCAGCAAAACTGCCCCCGAGTCCCCCAGTTCTCGCCCTTTGGTATCCTTTCCCTTAGTGTATACCTGACTCCCTGCACTGAGGCACTCTGTTGGTGCAGGGTCTGTCTGAGACCCTCAGGACCTAGACTGTTCAGGTGTGTTCCAGAGGTGTATCTCTTTGTCTATCTCAAGTCAAAGGAATTCCAAGGACAATGGTCCTTTGGGGGGGGGGAGTTCTCGAGGGCAGGAAGGGGGAAGGGAATTCCCCCGCTCACAGCCTGCCAGCGTCAAGGGGTACAGGATCCCTGCCATCTCTGCACAATGCCCATGTCAATAAGACCAGAGTGTTCTCAGCCCAGAGCTCCAGGGTCTTCTACTGGGGGGCTTTCCCTGCCTGTGCTGGTCCTAGATGAGGTTTGGATTTTGCAATGCTTGGCAAGACTAGCTAAAAGAAAATGGTTTGTAGTGCCAAGCATGTAAGAAAAATAACAAGCAAGGGAAGAAAAGAACTCATCCTGGGGGAATGGAGGTAGAAGAGAGGATGTAATCTAAATTGAAATCCAAATAGCTAAACAACTGAGGACTTGATTGAGATCAAAGTCAGGAATTCCTTAAGGCAATCTACCCAGAAGGCTAGTCAGGAAGTTCATAAGGTCTAAAAATCAACAACTTAGATCAGATGGAAACCTTTGAGATCATAGGATCCTGGCTCTAGAGCTGGAAAGGTCAGTAGACCCCATTGAGTTCAACCTCTTCATTTTATTATTTTTAATTAAATTTTAATTTTTCAATTAACAAGCATTTATTTTGCCTCCCACTCAAACACCCTGCAACTGAAAAAAGAAAAAGAAAAGAAAATCTTTATAACAAATGTTTGATTAAACAAAACAAATTCCTTCACTGGTCAAAATGTGTATCCACCCTGCACCTGAAGCCCTCTTTCTCCCTAATCCATCCCAATTTTAGAGTGAAGAAGATTGATAGTGAGAGATGTTGAGTGACTTACCCAAAGTCTCAAAAGTAGTAGATATCTGAAGCAGAATTGGAACCAAAGTTCCTTGACTTCAGTCAATATTGTCCAATTTTCCATGCTCAAGTCTAATCCTTTTGTTTTACACAAGTACTGATAATACTAATATACACTAAATACTCTTAGATATAAGAGATTAGTAGTCAATGAAGGGCACATATAGCTTCTGGGACTAAGCAGGAAGATAAACAAGCATTTATTATGCATCTGCTACATGTTCTAGCACTGTGTTAAGTATTTGAGTACTCAAAGAAATGCAAAAGACCATTTCTGGTTTCAAGGAGTTCACAGTCTAATAGGAGGAATCAATATGCAAGCATATACAGACAAGTTATAAATAGGATAAACTCAAGATGACTAAAAGAGAAAAGGCACAAGTTTTAAGGGGTTTCAAGAAAGGATTTTTGTAGAGGATGGGATTTTAGCACAGAAAATGCCTAGTCAGAAGCAGAACCATTCTTAGCTCTTTTTTTCTGTAATAATCCTTCAAATACCTAAAGATAGCTACTATCTGGCCTTTAAAATTTCTCTTCTCCTGGCTAAGTATCCCCCATACCTTCAACTAATATTCCTAAAATATGACTTCCAGCCCTCCTCCTAGAGTGATTGCCCCACTGTGGTTGCAACATATATAGTTCATATACCTAGAAGACTTTAGTATCCTGGGATAGAGAATTTGGAGAGGGGCATGGCATTGTGGAAATGGTGCATGAGTTGGAGTCATGTAGACCTTAGCTTGAGTCAGGCTTGCAATATTTACTAGTTTTGTGACTATGTGACTTCTATAAGGATGATATTAGAAATTAGATCTTGTTATATTAGTTTAGAGATAAGAAGTAGAGAAGCTGGCTTGAGAAATAATTGGAGTTTGAAGCAGATATGAAACAGAGTGTCTCTGTTGACAGTGTGTATGTGGGAAGGTATAACGATTTTTCTGTGACAGTTACTCTCTCTGAGAGTGGCAGTTGGTCTCTGGCAATTGGCAGAGTCACTCAAAGAGACTCTCTCTGAGGGCTTGGAGGACATAACATCTTTGCCTCTCGCTCTCTCTCTGTCAGAGGTAGAAGGAAGGGAGGGAAAGACCTGAAGGAGCTAAGTGTTTTCTTTTTCCAACTTAGGAAACACTAGTGATTGCTGTTTTTATAGATTGTTTTAACTCTGAGAAGACCAAAGAAAACTCTGGTCTTTGGTTTGGACTCTGAGTCTCCTAAGGCTCAGAGTCCTAACTTGGTTATTGCTGAGACTCAGCCAGCTACCCTTTGTTATTGTTATAACCTGGAGGCAAAGTTAAGAATTATAAGGATAATAGTGTTAGTTTATTTAGAATAGTAAAAATTTGGGTTAGTCAGATCAGGAAGCATCAGTGTAGCCTATGGACACAGGATAAACCATTCCTTGTGGAACCAGGGAGTCTTATTTGAGTGGAGTTAGAATCCCTTAGAGTTAGAAATCCTTTTTGTCCTTATATTTTCAATAAATAGTTTATTTTTCTATAACAAGAGTCTCTTTAGTGTCCTTGCACCTGGCCCTGAAGGGAAGTTCATTTATAAGCTTCACTTCACTGATATAAACTGAAGATACTTTGCAAGCACAACAAGCACAGTATCTGAAATCAGTTTATAATCCATAATCAATTCTTTACCTATTATTTTTACACTTCTCTCCCTCCTCTCTTTTCTCTCCTACGTGTATATTTTCATCTACAGTTAAAATATAAGCTTCTCCATGGTAGGAAGTGGCTTGTTTGTTTGCATTTGAATCCTGGTACCACATACAGTGTCTGGCACAGAGTAAGCATTTAATAAATGTTCTTTCTCTCTGTCTCTTCCTTTCCCTCTCCCTCCTCATCTCCCTCCCTGTTTTCCATCCTTCCTTTCTTTTCTTTCCTTCTTCCCTTTTTTCTTTCTTTCTTCCTTTCTTTCTCTCTCTTCCTCTCTGTCTTTCTTTCTCTTTTTTCTTTCTCTCTTCCTCTTTCCTCCTCTCTTTCTCTTCTTCTCTCTCCCTTTGTCTCTCTCTCTCTCTGCCCCACTTTGCTCAGCTGTAAAATGAGGTTTATTTTCTTAACCTCATAATAGAATACCAACCTCACAATGAGATAATAAGAATATAGCACTTTGTAAACTTCAATGCATCAGTTTTATATATGCCTAAATCACCAAAGCAGCACTTTTTTTTTGGTAATAAAGAATCAGAAACTCAGTGAGTATCCATCAGTTTGGAGGACAGCTAATCAAACTATGATGAATAAATGCAAGAAGATATCGTCACTCCCTAAGAAATAACAAATACATGGAACTCAGAGCAATATGGCAAAAACTGAAACAAAGTGAGATAAACAGAATCAGGAAAATTATCTACATATGAGAGAGACAACAACATGTTAACAAAATAAACAGCAATGATAGCTGAATGCTATATATGTCCAAAGACCAAGCCTAGCCCCATACATATTTATGGCAGTCACAGAAGTGTCATTAGGATAGGGAGAGAATTGGAAACTATATAATGAGAAAATATACTTAGTTCCTATTTGTTAGAGGAGTAGAGGGGGTGTGTGTGGAGTGTTGAAGGTTTGGTTGATATATTGACTGACTTTGTTGAACTTAAAACAAAGCAATTTTTTTTAAATCAGGCAGTGAGAATAAAGGGACAGCCATCTGAATGAATAGAGCACTATACTCAAAATCTAGAGAGTGATTCTCACATAGCTAGAGCTTAATCTATGTCTTTTCATTTCATCTCATTCACTACAAGAGGATGCTACTTATCAGCTATCATTGTATTTTGCCTATCAGTCCACAATATGGTTTAGCTTGGGAACCATTGAGATATATGACCTCTAACAGCCATAAAATAGCTCTAGAAGTCTAGAGGTGATCAATAGAATAGAGAGTCCAATTACAAGACATTTTGACCAATGAAATCCCATTGGTCAGCTAATCAAGTCTATTATCTGTCTTTCATGTGCCCTGAATATAGGATAAGATAAGTATTTGACCAGTTCTCTACCAGCTCTGACTCAGAGCCCAGCACTGGGCCAGCTTGATAATCCATCCTATTGTTCCTATCTATCCCTTACTCTTTCCTCATGACTTCGATGCCTGCTTTTGCTTGCCCTGACTGCTAGCTGACTTCATTTAGTCCCAGAACTGACAGTAGTGAGCCACACCAATGGATGCTTCAGTATTAGCCTTCTTCATTCTTTCTTTTTCCCATAAAATATCTGTGCAGGACTTTTGGGGAAAATGACTCATCTCATTGAAAATGTAGAATGACACTCCCTGTGGCCTTCTCAACCTCTGATTCAAGTCTGGCCTATAGTACCTTCAGGATTTACCCAGGGTGCCAGCCAGCACAAGTAGATATTGTGCAGCATGGATCCTGAGAGGATCAAATTGGCTACAGCAAGGACTAAATATTCCTTCCTTCCAGTTTCCCCTAAGTCTTTTAAACCTTCTCCTTTCCTAGCCACCCTCCACCCAGTGAACAGGGATTTTATACTGCCTTCAATGCTTAAAAATCCAATGGTAGAAATATAGAATTGTGGGGAAGGGTTTCTCACTAGGCAATCAGCTAACAAGCCTACTATATGCCAGACACTGTGCCAAGAGCTGAAGATACAAAGTAGAAATAATCCCATCACAGTCCCAGCTCTTGAGGACCTCACATTTCAATAGGAAAGACAACACACAAACAACTTGGTACATTTGAGATATATAAAAGATAAATTGGAGATAATCAACTGATGAGAGGCTCTCGAGTTTGCATTCTATTAATGGGGGGGGGATCACATATACAAAAGATGTACATGACAAATATAAAGTAGATGTGGGCAGGGAGGACCCAAACAGCTAAAGAGGGGATTATCAGGAATAGCTTCTAAACCTGTGGCCAATGAACTTTTTATATAGAGATGGAGATAGAGTTGTAGAAGATAAATGAGAATATGTTGTTGTTCTTTGATTGTTTCAGTTGTGTCCAACTCTTTGTGATTCTATTTTGGGATTTTCTTAGCAAATATACTAGAATGGTTTGGCATTTCTTTCTCCAACTCATTTTACAGATAAGGAACTAAGGCAAACAAAGTGGCTTGCCTAGCTAAGTGTCTTAGGCCAGATTTGAACTCAGGAAGACAAGTCTTTCTGCCTCTGAGCCCAGTGCTTTATCCATTGTACCACTTAGTTTTTCAATATAGATATAACAATTTCAATACAATTGACTCCCTATGTAATTTCCATGCATTTTATTTTATTAATTTAAAATTAGTATTCTAAGAAGGGGTCTATAGGTTTCATTGGACTGGTCAAGGAGTTCATGACATGGAAAAAGATGAAGAACCTGTAGAAGGTGGCATTGGAGCAGTTCAGAAAGAGAGAAAATCTAAGAAGTAGAGATGAAGAGAAAGTGGCTCCAGGTTCAAGGAATAGCCACTGTAAGGATACTGAGAGGGGACCACTTTGGTGGTCTCTTCTAGCTTTGAGAAATCTTACTCAATTACTTTTTTTCCTTCTTCGTTTCTTCTCAGAAATGATTTCTCAAGTCCCTTCCAACTCTGAGAATCTGGAATTCTGGGAGTCTCTCAAAAGCCACCCTGTCAACAAAATCTATATGTAGGGTTTTAGACTGTCCTTCCTGTCTTGACATCCACTTACCTTGGTCTCCCTACTCCCTTACCCCCTGCCTGTGCATTCTCTCTTCCTGAGCTCTGGGAGCCATCCTCAGGTTCAAGTTAATATCTCAAACATTGAGTTCAAACCTTTCATTTAGAGAAGAAAAACGAAGTCCAGATAGGGGAAGAGAATAGATCATGATCCCACTGTATTCTGGTTGTGACAAAGCTGGAATTGGAAAAGGTATTGAATCTTAAACCAGTGTTCTTTCCCCAAAATATTTCTGCACTTAAGGGTGGAAAGGGGTGGAGGGTAGTGAGGAGCACGAATTCTGTTGTTCTCCCCTATCCAAGGGACAAAATATTGACAATAACTACGATAACTAATTATTATAGTGCTTTTCCCTGCAATAAATCTTCAGAGAAGATTGTACAAGTGTCATTACTACCATTTTAAAGAAATTGAAGCTCATTAAGGAAGGGTGGGTTTGTTGTTGCAATAAATAAATGCTGGCACCACAACTCAAAAACATTAAAAAAAGGAAAAAAATCAGAGCCTTAAGAATCTTTCCAGATCAGCATCTCTAACTTTCATTTTACAGATAAAGAAACTGAGATTAGGCTCAGAGAAAGAACTTGTTACTAAGGGTCAGAGGTGGAATTTGTCCAGGTCTCCAGGGCTTTTTCTATTCTATGCTCAGCTGGGAGAGATGTGTGGCCAGTGGGTCACTGGGTGAGGGTAATATCCTGGAAGAGGCAGGGAGGAGTAGGAAAGCACTGAATGACCACTGACCATCCCACCCACAGGAAAGCTTTAATCAATGGCCAAGCCGCCTCCAGGCCTACCCCTAAGCTGCCCTCAATGGTCATAGTCCCAGGGAGAGGATTTTTAAAGGTCAGGAAAGGAAGAAGTTTGGCAGGTGAGGAAGATAGGATTGTTGGGGTTGACGTGAGGGTAGAACAGGGAAACTGCTTTCCTTCAAACTTTGCTTGGCCCAAGCAAACTCACTGTTCTTTTAATATCCTTCCTTTCAAGTCAGAAAGTCTGTAGGAAACTGAAGGAGGGGCTGTTTGATCTTTAATCTTGGACCCATCCAGTTCTGTTTCCCCTACCATTCTTCATCTGGAGCCATCTGGAGCCTGGGCTGGCCAGCCTATCCTGAACCTGACTTCCTGCTTCTGACTCTCAGCCCCGAGATACTACGTGCCTTCAAGAGGGTTTTGACTCCAACAAGCCTCAGAATGCTTAACTTAAGGGACAGAATCAGGTTAGCTCTCCAGGGCTTACTGGGATAAGACAAGGACCAAATATTGGAGCTGGCATAATGGAGAATCAGAGGGAGACAGATTTAGATTCCATAAGACAAAGGACTTTCTATTTGATTGAAAGTATGAGATATTTATTTATGGAAGAGTAAATTTAGGCCACATAGTCGATAGAGTGCTGAGCCTGAAGTCAAGAAAACTCATCTTCCTGAGTTCAAATCTGGCCTCAGACAATTATTAATGGTATGATCCTTTCAAGTCATTTAATCCTGTTTGTCTCAGTTCCTCATCCATCAAATGAGCTAAAGAAAGAAACAGCAAATTGTGTTAGTGCTTTTGCCAAGAAAACCCCAAGTGGTGGTGGTGTAACCTAGATGACAGAGAAGGTACAGGGACCCATCTGATTTCTACCAAATTACCCTACAAAAAGAAATGATATAATGCCTCAAAACATAGCATAACCCACAAAAAGAGTAATTTTTCAGCCCAAAACGACTTAGAAGGCTGGCATGAGGGATCTAGTGCCCCGGGGTGGAGGTTGAGTGCAACATGCCAGGGCAGGCACTACAAAGGCAGCAGGCTTTGGGTGCAACTCAAGCGGCATCGAAGGATTCCAGAACTCTCAGTCACAGATGGTAAGGTGGGGTTGGGCAACTGCTCAAAAGGAGATTACAGGGGTCCTTTTGCTGGCGCTGAGTGCAAGTCTCTTGTCACATTGCCCATACCCAGAACCTGGTCTCTGCCCTGGGGTGTAATCCAAGGTGAGAAAAGCACTAGCATACTCAAGCACTTGCAAAAAAGCACTTGCAGCCACTAGTGGTTCTGAGGAATCTAGTCACAGTTCCAAGGGGTAAAAGGATGCTTGGAGTTACAGAACAGAGCACAGGCTTGGAGGACATTAAACACACCTCTCCTTACATCATGCTACCTTGGAAGAACTGAAAGCAGATAGATCCCCAGTGCCAGCTTTGAAGGCACTAAAAAAGCTGAACAGTGCTCCTTTCACCATAGGTCCAGAGCCCAAATTTAACAGTTTTTAAAACTAAAAAAAAAAATTAAAAGGCAGGAAAATGAGCAAACAATAAAAAAAATGAAACTCAACAAAGAAAGTTATTTTAGTGATAAGATAGGCTCAAACTCAGAAAAAGACAATAAAGTCAATACTGTTACATCCAAAGCCTCCAAGAAAAGTAGGAATTGCTCTTAAGTTCAAAAAGAATTACTGGAGAAACTAAAAAAGAATATAAAAAATAAAATAAAAGAGGTAGAAAAAAATTGGGAAAAGAAATTAAAGTTGGGGCAGCTGGGTAGCTCAGTGGATTGAGAGTCAGGCCTAGAGACGGGAGGTCCTAGGTTCAAATCTGGCCTCAGACACTTCCCAGCTGTGTGACCCTGGGCAAGTCTCTTGATCCCCATCGCCCACTCTTACCACTCTTCCACCTAGGAGCCAATACACAGAAGTTAAGGGTTTTTTTAAAAAAGAAATTAAAGTGATACAGGAAAATTATGAAAAAATAAAAGCCAGCAGCTTGGTAAAAGAGGAACAATAAAATACTGAAGAAATGAATAGCTTAAAAAACAGAATAGGCCAACTGATAAAAGAGACACAAAAATCCAAAGAAAAAAAGAACTTTTTTAAAAAGCAGAATTGGCCAAATGGGAAAAGATATTAAAAAATGCACTGAAAAGAAAAACTTCTTGAAAGACAGAATCAGTCCTTTGGAAAAAGTGGTACAAAAATTCACTGAGGAAAAGGACTCTTTACAAAATAGAATTGGCTAAATGGAAAAGGAAGCACAAAAGCTTACTCAAGAAAATTCTATTTTAAAATTTAGAATTGGGCAAGTAAAATTTAATGACTTCATGAGACATGGAGAAATCAAACAAAGTCAAAAGAATGAAAAATATAAGAAAATATGAAATATCTCCTGGGAAAAACAACTGAACTGTCAGGAAGGAAAAAGGAAAGATAATGTAAGAATTATTGGACTACCTGAAAGCCATGATCAATAAAGTTTAGACAACATCTTTCAAGAAATCATCAGGGAGGGGGGCAGCTGGATAGCTCAGTGGATTGAGTCAGACCTAGAGATGGGAGGTCCTAGGTTCAAATCTGACCTCAGACACTTCCCAGCTGTGTGACCCTGGGCAAGTCACTTGATCCCCATTGCCCACCCTTACCACTCTTCCACCTAGGAGCCAATACATAGAAGTTAAGGGTTTAAAAAAAAGAAAAAAAAAGAAATCATCAAGGAAAACTTCCCTGATATTCTGGAACAAGAGAGTAAAATAGAAATTAAAAGAATCCATTGGTCTCCTCCTAAAAGAGATTTCAAAAGGATAACAAGAATATTGTAGCCAAATTCCACAACTCCCAGGTCAAAGAGAAAGATCCAGCAGCCAAAAATAAACAATTCAAATATCCTGGAGCTGGAGTTGATATAACACAAGACTTAGTAGTTCCTACATGAAATGATCAGAGGGAAGTTAGGACTTCAACCAAGAATCACTTACCAAGTAAATGGAGGAGGTGGAAGTCAGAAAAGAAATGGGGGTAACTAAGATAAAAAGTAATACATAATAATCATAATAGTTCAAAAAAATTTTTGCAAGTCCCTCTAATAAAGGCCCCATTTCTCAAATATGTAGAGAAATAAGTTGAATATATAAGAATACAAATCATTCCCCATTTGATAAATGGTCAAAATATATGAACAAACTAATTAAAGCTCTCTATAGTCATGCAAAAAAATGCTCTAAATCACTCATATTTAAAGAAAGGCAAATTAAAACAACCCTAAGATACCATCCCATACCTATCAGATTGGTTATTATAGCAAAAAAGGAAAATGGCAAAACTTGGAGGAGATATGGGAAAGCTGAGACACAAATGCATTGTTAAGGGAGTTGTGAACTGGTTCAACCATTCAGGAGAGCAATTTGGACCTATGCCCAAAGGGCTATCAAACAGTATATATCTTTTGATCTAGCAATACCATTATTAGGTTCGAATGCACCCCAAAATAAAAAAAAACAAAAAGGAGAAGGAACTATATGTACAAAAATATTTAGAACAGCCCTTTTTAGAAGGGCAAAGATTTGGAAAGTGAGGGAATACCTGTCAGTTGGGGAATGACTGAATAAGTTATAGTATATGATTGTAATGGAATACTGTTGTGCTGTAAGAAATGATAAGCAGGAGGAGTTCAGAAAAACCTAGAAAGGTTTATGCAAACAGAAGCAGAGTAAAAAAAGTAGAATCAGGAGAACATTTGCACACTGACAGGAATACTTTACAATGAACAACTGTGAATAACAGTTATTCTCAGCAATACAATGATCCAAAACTTTCCCAAAGACATCATGATAAAAAATGTCATCTACTTCCAGAGAAAAAGAACTCAGACTGAATCCAGACCAAAGCAAACTTTTTCCACTTTCTTGATTTTTTTCTATTTCACTTTTATTTCACAAAAGAATTAACATGGAAAAATGCTTTACATGATTGCACATGTAAAATCTATATAAGATTGTTTACCATCTTAAGGGTGAATGGAGAGTTGAGGGGGAGGGAGAGAATTCAAGATTCATTATTCTTTGAAAAAAGTTGGAAACTGTTTTTATATGTAATTAGATAGGGGAAAAAAGAAAACCACAAATGGGATCATGAAGAGTTGGACATGACTGACGGAATGAGCAGTGTCCCATAATTGGCATGTACCAATGATTCATTAAACATTTATTAAACACCAAGTGTATACCAAGCACCATGTTAGGAATAAGAGAAATAAAGACCAAAGTGAAATAGTTCCTGCCTTGAAAGAGAGCAGATTTTATAGGGGAAACTCCCACCACTGATTTCTTCCTTGTTCTCCCCTACCAGAACAAAACACTAAGGGGAGTACAGGTGGGGTTAATAGTGATATTAACAGGTGGCATTTATATAACTTTTATGAAATATCTTAGATGAATCAATTCAATTCAGTAATGCAATTCAAAAGACTTTTTAAAACAAAATTTTGTTACTATATTTTATTTTTACTTGATCGCCTTTTCCAGTATATCCCTCCCTTCTAACTCTCCCAAAGGTCTCCCCTTATAACAAAGAATAAAAAAGAAAAGGAGAATATTTTAGCAAAACTACCCAAGATATGACTTTATATGCAGTACCATGATCCCTAACCTCTGCAAAAAAGTTCTTTCTCTTCTTAGAGACAAACTTGGTCATTAAATTTCTAAAGTAGCGAGCTTTTTGTCTCAATAGATATTTATTTGGGTTTCACTAGATGTAAACATTGACTCCTTCGCCATGGAGATAAAGAACAAATGAAAGCTGTCCCTGTATCTGAAGAACTTAGAGCCCAGAGATGAGTAAATTCTACACAGTTTCTGAAATTTGAAAAGGAGCAGCACTATGACCTATGGGAAGTAAGAAAGACTTTTTGAAGAATGCAGCTCCCGAGTTAATAAATATAATTAGCATTTGAATAGCACTTTAAGATTTTTAAAGCATTTTACAGCTATTACATTATTTGATTCTTGCAATGACCTTGGAAAATAGGTGCTCTTATGAACTCCATTTTACAGATGAATAAACTTGGGTGTGTTCAGTTGTTTCAATCATGTGCAACTATTCTGAATCCCATTTGGGTTTTTTTTTTTTGGCAGAGATACTAGAGTGATCTGCCATTTCATTCTCTAGCTCATTTTACAGATGAAGAATCTGAGGCAAACAGGGTTACAAGACTTGCCCAGGGTCACATAGCTTGGAAGTATCAGAGGTCGGATTTGAATTCTGGAAAGTGAGTCTTCCTGACTCTAGGCTGGGTGTTCTACCCACTGTGCCACCTAACTGTCCTAGGTGCTCTGCAGCAGACAATGGTTAAGGGACTTGTCCAGGGTTACACATCTAGTAAGGTTCTGAGGCTGGATTTGAACTCAGGTCTTCCTGAGTCAAAGTGCAAAGCTCTATCCACTCAGCCACCTTGCAGCCTAGGTTGAACATCCACTTTCAAGATCATCTTGTTAAGATCTTTCACACAAACCTGAAGAAGCAAAAATGTTCTTGTTCTTTGGAGGAAAAATGAAATGTAGAGGAAATATGGAGGAGAAATTTTAACATTGTCATGATTGAGTGACTATATTATCCACTGGGGTACAAAAGTGTAGCTTTTAAATGAATTCAAAACCAATAGAGAAGTGAGTATAGATTCACTGGGAATTTACCAAGTAATGTAGATTTTTTTAAAAGGCACATATAGAAGATGGAAGGAAAGGCATGTAACCGAGAATAAATATAATGATAAGAATAAGAATAGCTTACATTTATATATTAATTACTCTGTGGCAAGCATTGTGCTTTACAATTATCTCATTTGACACTGATTACAACCTTGGGAGATAGCTATTATTAGTCCCATTTATAGATGAGGAAACTGAGGCAGACAGGTTAAATGACTTGCCCAAGTCACAGAACTTGTAGGTAATAAAGGTTGTATCTGACCTCAGTTCTACATAATTCCAGGCCCAATGCATGGTAAATATTGATCTGTAACTCTAACATTCATAAAGGAAAGATGCAAACAAAGTCAATAAAAAGGGGCTTTTTTAAGCTAAGGATTAGATTTTTCATTTCATTGGTATAGTAAACTCCCAGTTGAGGAAACTTTTACCAAATTAGCAGGTTGACACCTTTTCTGCAGCATATAGTCTTAGAGAATTGTTTAGAGTACTGAGAATTTTGGAATTGTCTGGAATCATAAAACCAGCATGTGCCAAGAGCTGTATTCAAAACTCAGTCTTCCTGACCTTGAAACAGGTCTCTATTGATGTGTCTGAACTATGTTTAAAAAGCTATGATAGAGGAAAGAGGCCATTTGCTCTGAGCCCCTTGCTGCCCCTTTCTCTAAATTTCAAAAACCTATGAAATCATTCCTCTCTATAAGCACTAACTATCCTGTATCCTCCAGAAAAAGATGGTCCCTATGTTTAAGTCCCTCTCTTTCTGTTCATCACTCTTTCCCTATCTAATGGATCCTTTCCTGCTCCCTACAAATATGGCTATACCTCCCCTAGTCTTAAAAAAATCTAATTATACCCAACCATCCCTTCAAGCTATCATTCTGTATCTCTCCTTTTTGTAGCCATCTTCCTCAGAAAATCCTCTAAAACTCATTATTTTCATTTTCACTAATCTCACTCACTTCTCTGCCTTTCCAAGTTCTATTGAAACTGCAATCTAAAGTCAAGTGACTGGGGGCAGCTGGGTAGCTCAGTAGATTGAGAGTCAGGCCTAGAGATGGGAGGCCCTGGTTCCAATCTGGCCTCAGACACTTCCCGGCTGTGTGACCCTGGGCAAGTCACTTGACCCCCATTGCCCACCCTTACCACTCTTCCACCTAGGAGCCAATACACAGAAGTTAAGGGTTTTAAAAAAATGAAGTCAAGTGAAAAGTCTAGGAGTAGCAATCTCACATATATCTCAGAGCTCCTCATAGCCTGACCAACAACATCATTCAAGCTCAGATTTTCTCCAGTACCAAAATTGGAACTGTCAAGGATAAGTTGATTATGAATTTCCTAAAGAAAGACCAGATTGCCCATAGCAAGATTACTGTTGTTGGGGTTGGTACTGTGAAGATAGAATTATCTCTCTTTGTTATTTCTAATGTAATCAATCAGCAACCTTTAGTTTAATTGATGAAAAACTGAAAATAGCCCTACTTAACACCCGACCAGTCACTAAGTGGAAGAGTTCACAAATCAAAAACTCTTACCTCCAAAGGGGACCACCCAGCCCTGGGTAGGCCTAAGCAGTTTGGAAGATGTGATTACTTCCTGTGAGGAGGGGAAGAGATAATAAGTGACATGAGAAAAGGACTATAAGAAGGCCATGGTTTCCTGCATTTGGGACTTCTTCTCTCTTCGGATCTTTTGGCTTGGAGTTGTTATAAGGAAAAGAGGGTTAGAGTAAGTTTACAGAGGCATGAGACCAACAGGGAAAAGAATTCTGAAATGTTGAAGTAGGGGTTAGACTGGTAACTGAAGGGTTTGGCAGTCTTTCTCTGGTTTGACCTGGAGAGACCAGCTGTTTTCCTTTGGGGTTGCTGATTTACCCTGATTCCCCATCCTACCTGCTTCCCTGCTATTTGTTGTCTGCTGTGCTTTCTGGTGATCCTGAACCATCTCTCTGTCTGTCTGTAAGATCAGGTCTTGGTTCCTTTTGGATCCAGGACCTCTCCGTGGGCCTTGCCAAACTGCCATAGACTACTACCTCTAATACCATCGGGGGGCGGGGCAGTTTAGTGCAGAGTTAGGTAGAGCAGAGACTGGATTTCTTTAGATCAGAGAGGTGAGGGTTAGTGTAGCTCAAACTCTTTGAAGACTCCCAGTGATGAGACATTTAGATCGAGGTTGGGGGGGTTAGTTAGTTGACTTTAGTATCAGGGTCATCCAAATTCCTTCTAACCTTTCTCACTTAATTAAATTACCTTTTTATTTATTGTTTGATTGGTCTGTGTGTATTATCTCAGACCAGGCTCTGCCTGGACTGGGTTCTATTGACCTTCCCAATCCACAGCTAACATCCTGTTACTGGTCCATCCCTATGCATCATTTCTCATCCCCAATACCAACCTATTATAGATTTGGCAAAGTCAGAAAATCTGAACCTGGTTTTGTTTTGGGTAACTCCTTAGGGGATATCTAAGGCCTGCTATCAGTGATTTTGAAGGCCGTTGGGAGAGAGAACCTTGTGCTGTCAGGCACTATAGAATTCTACTATTACACCTGTCACTCAAGTGAGCAGCTTAGTAGAATTCTAAGGGACTGCTGAGAGGAGCTGTCACTTCTGCACTCAAACTAAATAGAATCTGGGCAGAGGTTTGGTTTTTCACAGTGGCTGGAAACTTTACAGAGCCACTATTACATAAAATACTGTTCCCAGATTATTCCTGCTTAGCTGTCATCATATTGCAGTGGATTAGGGAAGTAAATTTGCACTGATGTTACTATGTTAGCTCCAGTGTTGGAAGCATTCCAACCACCAGATAGCATGGAACCACATGTTGCTGTGACTATTGGAGACCAGATTTATAATCTTCTGGTTGACATGGGGGCAAGTAAATTGGTGTTGTAAACTCGTCCTGAGAATTGTAGAACTATTGGTACAATGGAAGTAGTAGGAGCTACTGGAAAACCATAAAGAGTAGCAAAATTGCAACCAAAGATGATTACTTTAGGTCCATTATCTGTAGAGCATGCTTCTCTTTGTATGTCAGATTGCCCAATGAATCTCTTAGGAAGAGATTTGTTGTGTAAACTGAGGACTACAATCCACTGTACTAAAACTGGAGAAATTTCATTATATCTTCCAGAAGAATTTCTGATAGCCTTTCCTATGCTTTTCTTGGATTCAGTAAGTGTAGAGGGTGACTCAGGTTCAGTTTTTCCAATACCTGATGATATACCTAAGGATCTCTGGTGAAAGTCTTCTACACATGTGGGATTATTGAAATCAGCTACTCCAGGCAGGGTGAGGACTATGGGAGGACCAGTTCTTTGTGTACCTCAATATCTAATGACTAAAGAAGCAATCGAGGGAATAAAGCCAATAATAAAATCCCATATCCAACAAGGGATCATAATACCTTGCTTCTCAGAATTTAATACTCCTATTCTTCCTATTAAAAAGCCAAAGTTAAATGAGAATGGCAGACCTGTATATCATTTTATCCAAGATTTAAGGGCTGTCAATGATTATGTAATCAAAACTCATCCTGTTGTACCAAGCCCAGCTACTATAATTTCTTCCATTCCAAGCTAGGAAAGATATTTCACTGTAGTAGACTTATGCTCAGCTTTTTTCTCAATTTCCAATCATGAGGATTCCCAAAAGATCTTTGCTTTTACATGGAAAAAGACACAGTAGACCTAGACTCGTTTGCCTCAAGGTTTCCCAGATTCGCTGAGTCAATTTTCACAAATTTTAGAGATCTAAAAAGTATAACATTCAAGGAGAGAAAATTGGTGTGTTTTGTGGACAATATTCTCCTTGTGTCCCCAAATACAAAAGTGTGTCTTAGAGATAGCAGAATTCTTTTGTTGGAATTGTACAAGTGAGGGCATAAGATCTCCAAGGCAAAATTACAGTGGGTTTTTCCTAGAGTGCAATTTCTAAGTTTTGTGTTGTCAGAGGGTTCAAGGAGTATCACACAGAAAATAATGGCTGATATCCAAAAACTGAATGCTCCAAAAACCAAAAAGCAGCCTAGAGCTGTGGGTTCTGTAGACAGTGGCTACCTGGTTACAGTGAGATTACAAAATGTCTTACTGATTTGACTAGGAACACAGAATCTGAACCTCTGAACATCTTCAAGCCTTAGCAAAGCTTAAGGAAGCCATTTTATCTGCTCTGGCTTTGGGTATCTGAAACTATTCAAAATCATTCCAATTATTTGTAAATAAGAGCAAGGGAATTGTTTTTGGTATATTAACACAAACTTTGGGACAAAGTTATCATCCAATTGGGTATTATAGTTTTCAGCTTGATCCCATAGCTAAAGGTACTGTACCTTGTCTAAGGAGGGTAGCTGTTGCTGCTGTGTTAGTCCAGAAGTCAGCTGATTTAGTTTTGGGATGTCCATTGACTGTATACTGTTCACATCAAATAGAAGCACTAATGAGAAAATTTCATACTCAAGCTTATTCAGAGCAAAGAATTTCTAAGTATGAAATTATTCTCCTGGGTAGTGAGAACATCCAGTTAAGGAGGTATAGTGTATTAAATCCTGCTACACTTCTTCCTGATTTACCAAAGAATAGTGAACCATTACATGAGTGTGTAGAAGTAGTTGATTTGGTGGACATGCCTAGGATGGATTTAAAAGACACTCCTATTGAAAGTCCAGATTTGATTTTGTTCACTGATAATTCTTCATATTTGAGTAATGATATTTGGTGTCCTGGTGCTGTAGTGGTCACAGAATTTGAGACCTTGTGGTTTGCCTCATGACCTGGAAATATTGGTGCTCAGAGACCAGAGTTAATGGCATTGAAGCAAGCCTGCCTTCTAGCTGATGGTAAAAATGCAAATATCTATACAGACTCCTGGTATGCTTTTTCAGTATGTCACGCAACAAGAAAAATTTGGAAACAGTGTGGTTTTATTACTGCATCAGGAAAACCAATCGAATATGTATAAATAATAACTAAATTGCTGGATGCTATGCAGAAATGAAAACAACTAGTGGTATTCCATTGAAGAAGTCATACTTTTGATAGAGACTCAGTTTCTAAAGGAAATCATAGAGCTGATGTAACTGCAAAGTATGCAACCCAAAATGCTCCAGTATATGTTATGAATCTTTCAACTATTGAGTCTGCTGATTTACAACAAGCTTATATAGACTCAGAGATTCAGACATGGAAAGAGAAGTTTAGAGCAAGGAAAGAACATGGTATATGGGTTGCAGACACTGGAAAACTGCTCTTACCAAAAGATTTTTATACCTATTTGTGCTTAGCAATTCATAAAAAAGATCATTTTGGTACACAAGCTGTAGTGGATTCTGTTAAAAGATAGTGGGTAGCATTGGGAATAAGTACTGTTGCAAATAGGATCTGTAGTAGCTGTTCTGTTTGCCAAAAATTCAATCAAGGTGAATTCAGAAAGAAAGGTTTAGGTGGTAGACCTTTGGCATAATGCCTATTTGAAAGTTTTCAAATAGATTATATAAGCATGCCAAAAACTGGAAGATTCAAGTTTTGCCTTGTAATGGTTGATCAGTTAACAAAGTGGCCTGAAGCATTTCCATCTACTACAAATACGGAGAGCTTTGTGGTGAAAGTGTTGCTTAGGAAGATTGTCCCTAGATTTAGTGTTCCAGTTACCATAGATTTGAATAAAGGATCTCATTTTACTCAAGGTATTCTGAAAAGAATCTATGAGAATCTGGGAATAACACTTAAGTTTCATCTTCCTTATTTATCATCCACAAAGTTCAGGTCAAGTGGAGCATTTGAACAAGGAACTCAAGACTATAGTGGGGAAAATTTGTGCTGAAACTCATCTAAAATGGACAGATATTCTTCCCATATCTTTGTTTTTCCTGTGTACAAGACCTAGGGCAGATTTGTATGTATCATCTTATGAAATGCTCTTTGGATATGCTCCATTGCAGGCTAAAACTTGTAAGGCTATCTTAGGGGGATATTGTCAAATTGCTTTGTATTTAGTTGCTTTACAGCAAAGGCTTAGAGAATTGCCTGATATGAGAGTATTGATCCAATCTGGTCTCTCCATAATTTTCAACCAGGTGATATGGTGTATGTGAAAAAATTTCCAAAACATTGGCTACACAAGAAAGTTGGGTTGATACTTATACTACTGTGTTAAGTTCACTTTTATCAGTGAAAATATCAGGAAGAGATTCTTGGTTTCATGGTTCTCATGTAAAATTAACTCATAGAATTGATGATGAAAATGTGGAAATAGTAGAGGTAAAAGGAGAAATTAGAGAAGAAGAAGAGTTGGAGAATAGCTGTGAAGTGTAAAGCTGGATTTCATTATTCAAATTGAGTCTGGAAGCAAAAAACTTCAGTAAGGATAGGACCATTCCTGTGGAAGAGGGGATACCTATGGAAGAGGAGATTCCAGAGACAACAGAGGAAATTATGTAGGACTGAAGGATTTGTAGCTGACAATCAGATAGAGACTTAAAAGAAAATTTTTCAATGAAGAAGATCTGGTGATTGATGGACGAATGTTTGTAAGAATTTGTGTAATGTAACATAGTATATTTTCATATTAGAATGCATTCAAAAGCACATATTGCTACCATGGATTTTGGAGGAGAGATTTCTTCAGAAAAGATGAGAAGATGGAGGATTTGAAGTTTTGGTAGGTATGTTGCATGCAACAGAAACATAACATAACACAATACAGCATAAACATATACATATAAACACAAACATAAACATGGTTAGGATTCATTGATTCAAGTAGTGAATTAATGAATAGTTACTTGTTATAGGATTTAGTTATATATAAGTGTCCATATAGATAAATGGATACTATATAGATTTTAGGTAGGTTAGAATAGTAGTAGTAAAGGTAGATAGGTTAGTTTTAGGAGATTTCATTAAGATAGGATGTCTGAGTTCAGATGTTCTCTTTTGATGATATTATAAAGTATATAGGACTGTAGTTAGATTAGAGTTTAGGGTTGCTAAGTTAAGGTAAGGTAGTAAATTACGTTACCACATACATTACAACATGCATTACATATCCATATATATATAAATATATGTGTAAATATATATAAATAGTGTGTATTATAGTTAGGGTTGATAAAATTGTATTATAGTATAAGTGTGTGTCTATATCAATTTATGTAAATATGTAACACATGTAAACATTGGGTGTGTGTAGCATACATGTATGTATTGTATGTGTGTATTCTATGTATATGTATGTAGAAATTATGTATGTGGTTAATATTTGATACTGATTAAGTTCTTTGCATAGGATAGTTAAATGCACAGTTCTTTGTAACAGTTTCAGTTTTGTGTAATAATGTTAAGCTTTTAGTTTTGAATAAAATTATTTTGAATTTTCACCTATTTTTAAATGCATTTTGCATAAGTAAGTTTTGATGGATTAGTTTGACTTTTTGTAAAAGCTTATGCAATGTTGTGTTTATTGTACTTTTCTATTTTGCTGGTTTCTATTTCATGCATTGCAATAATTTTGGTAGGATTCTTTTTCTGTATTAGTTTATAAGAATAGTATTTTATGATCTTATTGTTTTTACATGAAGTTTTGTGTTTGTATTTCTATTTTGATATTTTCATTCTTTGTTTTGCTTTTGCATATGTTTGCTTTGTATTTTGAACTTTGTAACTGTTCATTGTGTATTTTTCCCCTTTCCTTTCTTTTATTTAAGTCACTAGAGTAAGGTAGTGTTAGGGAGGATAAGATAAGTGAGTGTAGACTATTTATTATTTTGGGTAAGAATTTTAGTTTAGGAGGAGGCTAAGCTATCACTCTTTGCAGATGATATGATGGCCTACTTAAAAAATCCTAGAGAATCAACTAAAAAGCTAGTAGTTCTGTACTAGCAGCAATGCAATGACCCAGGTCAATTCTGAGGGATTTCTGGAAAAGAATGCTACCCACATTCAGAGAAAGAATTACAGAAGTAGAAACACAGAAGAAAAACAACTGCTTGAACACATGGGTTGAGGCGGACACAATTGGGGATGTAGACTCAAAATGACCACACCAATGCAAGTATCAACAGTTTAGAAATAGGTCTTGATCAATGACACATGTTAAAACCAGTGGAAATGTGCGCTGGCTACGGGGGGTGAGGGTGGGCGCAGAAGAGGTGGGTGGGGGAGTGAAGGGGAAAGTAAGAACATGAATCATTTAACCATGGATAACTTTTCTAAAAAATAAAAATTATTTTAAAAATTCTGAGGAACTTATGATAAGGAATGCTACCCACTTCAAGAAAAAGAACTGTTGGAATCAGAATGCAGATGAAAGTATATGATTTTTTCTTTTTTTAACATTTATTAATACTTATATTTTAGAAAAGTTAACATGGTTACATGATTTATGCTCTTACTTTCCCCTTCACCCCCAGACCTCCCCCCCTTCCCTGGCCCATATGCATTTCTACTGGTTTTAACATGTGTCATTAATCAAGACCTATTTCCAAATTGTTCATAGTTGCATTGGTGTGGTAGTTTCGATCCCCAATCATGACCTCATCAACCCATGTATTCAAGCAGTTGTTTTTCTTCTGTGTTTCCTCTCCTGCAGTTCTTCCTCTGAATGTGGGTAGTGTTCTTTACCATAAATCCCTCAGAACTGTCCTGGATCATTGCATTGCTGCTAGTACAGAAGTCCATTACATTCGATTTTATCACAATATATCAGCCTCTGTGTACAATGTTCTTCTGGATCTGCTCCTTCACTCTGCATCAATCCCTGGAGGTCATTCCAGTTCACATGGAATTCCTCCAGTTTATTATTCCTTTTAGCACAATAGTATTCCATCACCAGCATATACCACAATTTGTTCAGCCATTCCCCAATTGAAGGACATACTCTCATTTTCCAGTTTTTTGCCACCATAAAAAGCATGGCTATAAATATTTTCATGCAAGTCTGTTTATCTATGATCTCTTTGGAGTACAAACCCAACAATGGTATGGCTGGATCAAAGGGTAGGAATTCTTTTATAGCCCTTTGAGCATAGTTCCAAATTGCCATCCAGAATGGTTGGATCAGTTCACAACTCCACCAGCAGTGCATTAATGTTCCAATTTGGCCACATCCCCTCCAACATTCATTACTCTCCCCTTCTTTCATTTTAGCCATTCTGCTAGGTGTGAGGTAATACCTCAGAGTTGTTTTGATTTACATTTCTCTAATTATTAGAGATTTAGAACACTTTCTCATGTGCTTATTGAAACTTTTGATTTCTTTATCAGAAAATTGCCTATTCATTTCTCTTGCCCATTTATCAATTGGGGAATGGCTTGATTTTTTATACAATTGCTTTAACTCCTTGTATATTTGAGTAATTAGACCTCTGTCAGAGTTTTTTTGTTATAAAGATGTTTTCCCAGTTTGTTGTTTCCCTTCTGATCTTGGCTGCATTGTTTTGGTTTGTACAAAAGCTTTTTAGTTTTATATAACCAAAATAATTTATTTTACATTTTGTAATTTTCTCTAACTCTTGCTTGGTTTTAAAATGAAAGTATGTGATTTTTAAATTGTTTATTTAGTTTATGGTTTTATAAGATTACTCACAAAAATGAACAATATGGAAATATATTTTGGATGATAATACATGTATAACCCAGATTGAATTGCCTGCCAGCACCAGGATGGGGCAGGAAAGGGAGGGAGGGAGATCAGTTCAATCATATAACTTAGGAAAAGTTGTGTGGAAATTTATTATTACATATAATTGGTAAATATACATATATGAAAAACATGGAAAGACATAAAATAATGCAGTATGAAATAAACTAAACCAAGAAAATATAATATATAGTAACAATAATATTGTCTGGAAAGTAACTGAAATGACTAAGCTATTTGGAGTAATATGATACTTTAATTCAACTATGAAGGATTTATGAAGGAAAATACTATCTACATCCAGAGAAAGAACTGATCTTTGGAAGTATGTATTGGATGGTTCCACTTATACCTTTATCAAATGTTGGCCTTCTCTAATGCAGAATTGGGAGGAAAGGAAAGACATAATACAAAACGCAAAATGTAACAAATAAATAAAAATTTTAAAGAATTGCACTGTACTTTTTTTCCTGAAAAAATACTATAAATATTTACCAAAACACTACTTATCTCACCCTACATATGCATTCAATTGCCAAGTCTTGTGGATTCTCTCTCCACAATATCACAATATCTCTCATATGTGGCCTCTTCTGACAACTCAAACAGCCAATACTGTGACTTGGGCCCTTATTGTTTCTTATCTGGATTATTATGGTAGCCCTCTAATTGGTCTTCTTGCATCTAGATAGACTCTTCTTTCTAGTCCATTCTCTATGCAGTTGCCAAAGGGATTTTCCTAGAGTGCAGATGTGACCATGTCATTACTCTGCTCAATAAACTTTAGTGGCTTCCTATTATCATTAAAGATTGAATACAAATTCCATTGATATCTAAGCCCTTTACAACCTGGATCCAGTCTCTCCTTCCAAACTTACTATATACATCATTCCTCTTGGTGCATTCTTCATTTCAACCAAATTGGCCTTGTTGCAATTCTTCAGATTTACAGAACATTCCATTTCTATGCCATTGCAGACTGTCCTCCATATCTAGAAGGCACTCTCTCCTCACTTCATGATCATACTTTTATAACTTAGATCAAATTGTTTACCATGTAAAGAAGGAAAGGAGGGAGGCAATTTGGATCTTATAATTTTGAGAAATGCAAGTTAAAAATTGTCATTACATGTAATTAGGAAAATAAAATATAAAAATTTAAAAAATAACAAAAAGTAAAAATAAAAGCATAGATGGGAAAAAAACTTTCTTTCAAAGCTCTACCTCCTCCATGAAGCCTTTCCTAATTCTCTGTAGATCTTAATGCCCTGACACAATGTAAACACTTCAAGGAAAAGGATTGTTCCATTTATGCCTTTGTATCTCTGATGTCTACAAAATGCTTGGCAATATAGTATATGCTTAGTAAATGCTTGTTAATTGATTGACTCTAGGAATAAAATTGATCTTCAGAGAAGATGGGGTGATAATAATGGACAACAGAAAAGAGGTTAATATTTAAGTTATTTTTTTTATTTTCTGTGCTAATGAGAAGATTATTTGAACTATAAAGACAGAAGAAACCTCAGATTGATTAGTAGGGAAATGGTAAGAAAGCAATGAGTTGATTACATTCCAGGGTCCTTAAAACCAGACATATGATTGATTTCACATTGTGATATATGAAAGATCATTTAGACCAGGAATCATACCACAAGATAAAAGAAAGTCAAATGTCACAGTCATCAAAAAAGAGACAAGAATGGAGCCTCCACATAATGGGCAAATGAGCTTAACTTCAAGCAAAATTATCAGACATATTATTAAAGAAGAATGAGTTTATACTATGTTACTGTTTTTTGACAGGGTTCCTAAACTGGTAAATCAGGAACTACTGCAGACATGGTTTACCTAGATTTCAGCAAAGCATTAAAAAAAAACCACTCCATTTGGGAAAAATGAAAGAAGACGAATTTGACAATAATATAGTTTGTTGGCTTCAGACTTGGATGAATGACCAGGCTGGAAGAGGAACCATTCATGTGTTGGTGTCAACATCTAAAGAGGTAGCCATTTGAGTGGCCCAGAGATTCGTTCTAGAGACTCTGCCATTTAAAATTACTTTTAATCAGTGACTCAGATTAAGGTATAAATGTCACATATATTAGACTGGCAGTTGACACAAAAATTCAAGAGAACCTCAAGATCCACAAAGATCCCAACAGGCTTGGATGTTGGAATAAATCTAATTAGATGACACTTAATAGGGAAAAATGCAAAGTCTTACATTTAGATTTTAAAACTCAGTTTCATTTATTCAAGGCAGCAACCTGAAAGAAGATGGAGATGGATTAAGATAATATGTGTTGGAGACAGCTAGGTGGCTCAATGGATTGAGAACCAGGCTTAGGGATGGGATGGTCAGGGTTCAAATCCGTCCTCAGATACTTCCTAGCTATATGGCCCGGGGCAAGTCACTTAACTCTCATTGCCTAGCTCTTAACCCTCTTCTGCCTTGGAACATTTATTCAGCATTTATTCTAAGATGGAAGGTAAAGATTTTTTAAAAATTTATATGTGTCAATGACACAATATTGGTTAAAAAAAGATTATTTCAATCTAATAGGGTATTGTGTCCAGTATAATGGAGATTATCATCTTGCTGATCTCTAGGACAGTCAGATCACTCAATAACGTAAGTGTTCATTTCTGAGTGTCACAATTTGAAAAGGACATTGATAAGCTATGGATTGTTCAAAGGAAGGCAACTAGCATATTGAAAGACATCAAAATGATGCTAAATGAGGGTGAGTTAAGGGAACTGGGGATGTTTGGGCTGGAGAAGTTCTTGGGGGGTGGTATGTAACATGATAGCTATCTACAAGTCTCTGAAGGGCTGTCCAGTGTTGGAGAGATTATACATTTTTGCCCTGTAGTACTAAATGACAAGACTAGGATTAACTGGTGGGAGCAGCAGGGAGAGTTGTAAGGAAAAATTCCCAAATAATTCAAGCTTTCAAAAATGGGATTGGGCTGCCTTGTGACAGGGTAGGGATGGAGGAGGGGAGTGGTGCATTTTCATTCAATTGTCTAAGCAAGGGTTGGACAAGTAACATGAAATCAGTCATTCAATCCATAAATATTTGGATGATTACTGAGGTCTCTTCCAGTTCTGAAAGTGTATTGTAAAATCCTCATCTTGGAAAACTTTAAGGAGGGCTCAATGACCATTGTTGGGGCATTATAGTGATTACCTTCCAAGTATAGATTGCAGAAGTTCGATGTGGGGAGTAGGGGAATATGATAACTATCTATACATTTTTGAAGGACTGTGTCTTGTGAAGGAGAGATTAGGTTTTTTTCTACATTGTCTGAAATAGCAGAACTAGGAATAATCAGTGGAAATATTAGGGAGGCAAACATAAGGGAAAATTTCCAAATAATCAATTTGGGCTGCCAGATAGCCCATGACATCCCTTTCAATTCCCAAATTCAATGGTTCTTTGAAATCCTATGGCTGGATGACTGTATCCTTCCCTTTGGTAGATTCCCCAAGGACTAAATTCCCAGGGATCTTCTGAAGGAACAGAGAATTGTGACGCACAATTTTCATAAACAGTGAAAGTGACACAAGGGCTCCCACATTAAGTTCTGTTTCTGAAGACAAACCTCATTTAGAAATATCTCTGCTGCCCCAGGGACTAGTTCTGTGCAATACATTTCCCTCTTCTGGGATTAATTACCTGACAAAGATGGGCCCCCAAAAGAAATGATTTCTTGTTTGGATCCAGAAAGTTTTTTGTCTTGGCCCCTTGGGTTGGAGGCTGGTAGCAGGAAGCAGGTAGAAATGGAAATAAGGTATGAGAAGTGGGAGCCAAGTTAAAGGATCTAATATTAAGGATAGGGGCAAGAGATGGAAGACCTAGAACCTGGGAGAAGGAGGAGTAAGAGAGGACAAAGATATGAAGATGGATGGCTGTAGGTCAGGAGCATGGGAGTGACCATGCAAAGTCTGAATTTTTGCTCTTT
Source organism: Gracilinanus agilis (assembly GCF_016433145.1). Classification (NCBI taxonomy): domain Eukaryota; kingdom Metazoa; phylum Chordata; class Mammalia; order Didelphimorphia; family Didelphidae; genus Gracilinanus; species Gracilinanus agilis. The sequence continues at coordinate 71,111,191 of NC_058132.1, forward strand.
TTTGAGCCTCAATCCAGCCTAAGAGTAGAAAGAAATATCTTTGGGTCCTTACCTTGATTGGTCCTATCCATAAAACTTGGATAGCTAAGATCATGCAGAAGGAATCAAAGGTAGATAGAATTGGATTTGGTGAGACAATGGAAGTTATAAATGGAAGTATTATTATAGAAAGCATTTTCCTCCTTAAGCCACAAATTTGCCCTCCTTTGTCTGCCCCAATGAAACTCCAGCACTATAAGACTTCATTTTATTCAACACATGAATTCAGGAATATGCAATTGGCAATTGAAAGAAATATAGGCAAAAAATATGTAAAATAAGAATGATAAATTATGTGCGAAATCCACATCATTTTCATAAGCAATGTAAGTCTCAAAGTAGTTCCCCCAGTCACACTCATTCTCCCTCTGAAAAGTGTTAGTGTGAGTTATTACATTGTTTTGCACCAAATATTAGCTCAGGCATCCATCTTTTGACTGGAGTTCTCTTGTAACGAGTCATGTCTACATTAAAATAGTGATTTCTCTTTGTTTCATTAATGTTATTTAGCAATTAATAATGGCCCCCAAACCCAAGAATAGTTGTGCTTATAGCTCTGATAAACCTAAGAAAAGTCATAAAGTGCCTACATATGTTCTTATAAGAATACTTATTAAATAATGGAATTTGCTATTACTTGTGCATGTAGAGTCTTGAAACTTATTGGTCCCATAAAAGAAGATCCTATAGTACAGAATTGTGTCCCCTTATGTGAAGAAATAAAGACCAGATGATACAGAGGAAGGGTGTGGCAAATGCATTACCATGGGAGTCTCTTCCATCAAAAAGACAAAAGAATTCAGATCAAAGATCAAAGAATAAAAGCGTCTTAAAATTTGGGAGAGGTGATGTGGATAGAATGTCAGGAGTCAAGAAGATCTGAGTTCAAATTCAACTGAGACACTTTCTAGCTGTGGCAAATCACTTGTTCCTGTTTTCCTTGGTTTCCTCATCTGTAAAATGAGCTGAAGAAGGAAACAGCAAATCACTCCAATATCTTTGCCAAGAAAACTCCAAATGCATTCATGAAAAGCCTTAAAGACTTGAATAAAAACAACAACAAAATCTGGAGAAGAAGGACAGGGATGGTTTGTCCTCTACTCTAGTGAATCCAGACCAAAATAGTCCTTTAGAAGCTCAGAGGATGTATGTAAGAATATACCCCTTTCATACTTCAGCAAATTTATAAGTTAAAAGATATAAGGTACCTGAGATTTGATAGGCACAACCCATTCAGACTACCTTTATATTTTAAAGAAGGTGAAAACCCTTTTAAATGAGAGAACATAATCGCATAACTGGTAAAGAATATAAAGCTGAATAGGTTTATTTGTATTTCTTAAAGGCTGTGGTATTCTGAGTTACTCATTTACAAATACAAAGGACAGGAAAATATTTGAGTACCGAAAGGACCCAGAGATGACCTGCTCCAAGAGCAATGATTGATTTGGTACCTTTCCTCGAGCTACTCATTTGAGAATCAAAAGATTTTTTTAAACAACTAATGAACCCTGAACCCTGGAGCTGATTGGTGATCATCAGGCAAATGGCCATTGGTTATGATTTAGTGGGTAGAGACGAAGATTTGGGAAGTTTATTGGATGATTATTAGAATGAAGTCTCTTATTAAAGGGCCTCAGCCGGGAAGGGTGTTTAAAAGGAAAGGTTAAACCTCTACTCTTCCTGGAAGGAGCCAAGCATCAGAGTCAAACCCCTAAAGAAACAAAACTGGAGAGGTTTCTTCCAGTCCTAGGCTAAGGGTCTCGGCTCTTTCATGAATAGCACAGCTGAAGATTACAACTTAATCTGAAATTGGAGCTTGTAAAGACTACCTCTCTGCTCATAAAGGAGCAAGCCCAGAATGTACAGCTGACCAACTTATCTAGCAGAGGTACTGCCCTGGGAGGAACAAAATCCTAGAACCTGATGTTGTAATTATGTTTAATCATTTTTAGTCATGTCCAATTCTTTGTGATCTCACTTGGGGTTTTCTTGGCAAAGGTACCAGAATGGTCTGCTATTTCCCTCTCTAGCTCGTTCTACAGATGAAGAAACGGAGGCAAACAAGGTTAAGTGACTTGCCTAGAGTCACACAGTTAATAAATGTCTGAAGTCAGTTTTGAACTCAGGACCTTCTGATTCCAGGCCTGGCACTTAATCTACTGTGCCAGCTAATTGTCCCATAACCTGAAGTCACAGCTACCTTTCTGGGGATCCAACTTGCCAGGACATGTACCATTCCAGTCCCTACAACTGATTGCTCTCTCTCTCTCTCTCAGACTACCTTATATTTAATTACCATGTGTTATTCTAGTTATCATACATAACACATATTATCTACATATAATAAAAATAAACATATAATAATATAATATATGACATATATTATCTACATACACATTTTTTAAAAGGGCTGACTAAATGAAGCTTGCAGGGAGGCATGAATAGGAATCTCCAGAATCTTGCTCATCTCTCTCCAAGAGAGATTTTTATGCCAGCCTGGAGGTGAATAGGAAAAAGGACAGAAAGATTTTTTTTGGTCTGTTCTCCTCAGAAAAGGGATATCAGACTAGAATTATATCTATCTGTGCCTCTTAAATACCATCAGTTAAGGCATTCTCTTACCTTTAAGGGATAGAGATCTGGAAAAACAGTTTGAATCTAAAAATAATTTCTCCTAGACCAGTGATGGGCAAAGTATGGCCTGCGGGCCAGATGTGCCCCCCTGAAATGTTCTATCCAGCCTCCCACCATTATTCCTAATCTGATGAGTACAATGAGTAGGATACAATACAATGAAACTTGGAAAGAGTTGCCTTAGAAACAGATTGGTGAGCATTTCCTTTCCTTTTGCCCCCTCTTTAAAAAGTTTGGCCATCTCAGCTATAGATTATTCAAACTTATATCTCCTATCCTGACCTTTTCCCCAAACTTTACATTTCTGACTGCATTCAGGCCATCTCCAATTGTATGTCCCATGGTAAAGCATAGTGAGGTGAATTATATTCTAGACGGGGGAAATAAGGGAGTATCGGTAGCCATGACTTACTCTTTTGTTCTTAGTGGTTATTCTAAATCAGGCAGTAAAAGATTACTTTATCTCCAAGGTCAGTTTTCTTTTTATACCTCATCTTGAAAAATGATCCTTTGACACCAACTCCAGGTGGTGGAGCCAATAGGGCTAAAATCATGTGAAAGATGAAGATCATTTCGACCCATTTGAGGTCATGACTAGATGCCAGTTGTAGATTTCAAGAAAAAATAAGCACTACGAGATTTTACATACAACAGCTTTAATTAAATTACATGCATCTGATGCATTGTTTTTTGTATATAATTTCTGTTGAATGTGATTTGGGTTCCAGAAAGGAAGGTTAAAGCTTTTATTTTGAACTTCAGTATTCAATGCAATCATACCCTTCTGAATGGAAAAAACCATAACCAATATGGCTTAAGTGGTACCCAGAACTATTCTCAGAGGGCTGCTTTTATCATTTTAATTGTTCTTGGGTGCAGGACTATAGTTGTTCTTAGACATATTGCTTGGGCTGTATTATTTACAATAACAGCTTGAGAAAAGGCAGTATATATCACTGATGCTTGTCTGGTTATATCATTTCTGTGTTAATAATGGAAGTTTTTTTGTGATGTGTGAAACTTGTGGAATTTTTTTCCATATAAATAATACCATTTAAACTAATGTTGTAGTAATGTCTGTTTTCATTTGTATATAGTTAAGTATGTGCACAAGGCAATACTTTTGGCCTGAAGGAGCCCAAGAAGTCAGTTACAGGGAATATTATAGACATGGGAATGGCTATACCTCAATTTTACCATGGTATTAGACAGTCACTCATGATATATTATGTACAAGATAGAGAGAGATTGACTAATGATAACACATCCATGTGACTATGAAACTGGCTAACTGATCAATAAATCAATAATCATGTATTAAGCACCCACTGTGTGCCAGGCATTAATTCCTTAGTTCTTCAATCTGCTTAATTCTAATGGCCTACCCTCCTATTCTACTGCATCTGCATCTAGAGACAGTTGTACTTTTGATCTTGACATTACAATCAAGGGTTTAAGTACTCCAAAATTCCTTTATCGTCATAATCATTTGTCATTCCATCTCTTTCCCTCTATCTTATGATACCTAATCATATTCTTTGTCCTCACTGTGACCTCCATTTCTTCTACTCTCAGTTCTTTCCTAGAACATCATCTATGTACTAGCTACACTTTCCTCCTTTCCTATCAAGATCCCTTGGTCAATCATTTCAACTTTATATTGCTCTCTCATTTGAATCTCTTATTCCCTTGTCCTATGGCAAATCATGCTGTATTAACTGTCAATTACTACTTGTATAATTTCATTGCCTTCACTCCTATTCATATGCAACTGAGTAGAATTGGAGAAAATCATGAAACTATCATGAATGGGTCAACAACAAATCATAATTTCAACTGAGCCTTCATAGCAGAACTTATACCTCCCTAATTAGTATGCTCTCCTGTTCACCAGAGTTTTCATTGCTTATCAAGCCTCCCATGGTTTCCTATGGGTGAGATTTTAGTTGAGATTTGAAGGAAGTCAGGGAAGTCAAGAGATAGAGATGAGGAGAGAGAGAGAGATCTTGGCATGGAGGACAGCCTGTAAAAATTGGAAAAAGTTGGAAGACAAAGTTTCTTGTTTAAGGAACAGGAAAGAAGTCAGGTCATTGGGACAACAGAATATATTGGGGGGCGGTAATAAGGTACAAGAAACCTAGAAGAGGAGTGGGGTGGGAGGAAGGCAAGTTATGAAGGGCTTTAAATGCCAAATAGAGTTTCATATATTTCATATTTGATCCCAGTAGTGAAAATGTCCCTTCCCTCAACTTGAATTCTAACAGAAGAATCAACTTATGCCCATATAAGTAGAGGAGGGTTAGATAGGTGTCACCTAAGTAAATCCAAAATCTATTCACCAAAAACACTAAGTAATTTCCAAGGAGTGCATGGAGGCAAGGAACAACATCAATTGCTTCAGAATGCAGAAGGGCTTCATGTAGAAGGTAGCACTAGAGCTGAACTTTGAAAGACTTTAAGGGGCAGCTAGGTGGCTCAATGGAGCCAGGCTAGGAGATGGGAGGGCCTCGGTTCAAATCTGGTCTCAGATAATTCCTAGCTCTGTGACCCTGAGCAAATCATTTAACCCTCATTGCCTAATTCTTGCCACTCTTCTACCTTAGAAAGAGAGAGAGACAGAGACAAAGGAAGAAAGGAAGGAAAGAAGGAAGGAAGGAAAGAAGGAGGGAAGGAAGGAAAGAAGGAAGGAAGGAAGGAAGGAAGGAAGGAAGGAAGGAAGGAAGGAAGGAAGGAAGGAAGGAAGGAAGGAAGGAAGGAAGGAAGACTGGTTTTAAGGAGCTGGGGAGGGATTAAAGAGAGCCTGTACTAAGGCATGGAGCTATGAGATGAAATATTGTATGTGAGGAACAATTAGTAGGCCAATTTGGTTGGAATGCAGGGTGAGCAAAGGAGAGTAACAGTCAATAAGTCTAGAAAGGTAGACTGGAGTCAGACTGTGAAGTGCTTTAAATACCAAAGAGAGTTTATATTTTAACCCAGTGGTGATAGGGAGGCACTGAAAAATCTTGAACAAACTAGTGATTACTGTGAGACACAAACATTAGAAATATCATCAATTTGACAACTTATAGAGGAAGATCTGGAAGAAGGAAGAAACTTGAGTGAGTTAATACAAGAGTCGAGGATCAGCTTCAAAGAAATTTTTTTTGATGGATTAGCATCCACTTGGAAGGAGGTCTCTGGTGTAGTTCGATGATGGTCTTCCATTTACTTTGTTCTGTTCAACATTTTCATCAATTTTATGGGTGAGAGCTTAGCTAGAATTGAAGGGAGCCTAGGAAACCAGGAGACAAAGATGAGGGGGAGGGTTCCAGGCTTGGGAAAAGCCAGTGAAATTCTATGGAGTCAGAAGAACAAATGTTTTTTCTAAGGAATAGCAAGAAGATCAATATCCCTGGATCACTTCCCTGGATCTGAAGGGCAGTGAAATGTAAGAATATTGGAGAGATTTTTCAAAGGTGGAGACATCGGAACTTAGAAACAGACTGAATATAGCTAGGTTGAAAGTCTCATTGGCTAGGAAAATTTTGATGCTTTCAAAAATAGAAGAAAGGATTTTGGGGAAAAGAAAATGAGCTCAATTTTGGATATATTGAGTTTAAGATGTCTAAATGACAAATTAGGTAGCTTGTGATGTTTGATAAGTAGTTGAATATCTAAGACTGGAGGTCAGGAGAAAGGTTAGGGCTAGATAAATAGATCTGAAAGTCATCAGCATGTTAACTGAATCTCTGAGAGCTGATGAGATTACCTATGAAATAATATAGAAAGAGGAAAGAAGGCCCTGGTCAGAGCCTGGAAGACAACCACAATTAGCTGGCATGATGTAGCTGAAGATCCAGCAAAATCGGGTGACAAGGAGCAGTTAGACAGGTAGGACAACACTGAAAATAGAATAGTGTCACAGAAACTTAAAGATAAGCAAGTATTAAAGAGGGGAAGGTGATCAGCAGAAACAATGGCTACAGAGGTCAAAAAGATGAAGAGATTATTGGTAACTTTGGAGAGAGCAATTTTAATTTAACCATGAGATCAGAAGCTAAATTGTAGAGAGTTAAGAAAAGAGCAAGAGAAAAGAAAGTGGAGGCATCTTTTTCAATGTCAGGGAGTTTAACCAAGAAATGAAAGAGATTCAGGATGATAGCAGAAACAAATGAATCAAGTGAGAGTTTTTGAGGATGAGGTAGACAGGGGCATGTTTTTTAGGCACTCAGTAGACAGGAAGAGATTGAAGAGAAGTGAGAGAGTGGAGATTATAATGGAAATCTGCTGGAGAAGATGAGGTGGAATGTAATCTCTTATGCATGTAGATGGGCTTGCCTTAACAAAGAGAAAAGTCCCTTCTTCATGCGAGACAGGAGTAAAGAAGATATTTATAGAAGGCATCTGAGTGATGAGAGATAAAAAGGAAGAGAGAAGAAGCAGTTCTTGGTGAAAAGTCTTAATTTTTTTCTAGTGAAATATGAGCAAGGTTACTCTGTTGAGAAGGGAAGGGGGAGCTATGGATTTTAAGAGAGGTGAAAAAGTTTGGAAAACCACTGTGATACAAGGGATATTGAATCATTTAGGCAGGTATAAAATGATTAGTTTACTGCAGTGAGGAACCAATTGAAATTATGTAGCATAATAATGTGACATAGATTTATAGTAGACCCAATCAGGTCACAGTTTGGTGACTGCTCAGATTTATTCAGTAGGGTATGGTATGGGTAGGAATAAAGGAAGGACAGCTAGGTGGTACGATGGATAGAATACTCCATCTGGAGTTATGTGGTGAGTGAAAAAATGAATGCCTGAGGAAAGAAAGATTCAAGATTCTGAGCATTTCAGTTTACTAAGTACATGCCAAGTGTCTAACAAACTGGGAACAGTCTCCTTTCTTATCTTAGGGCTGAATCCCAACAAATACCAGGAGAGACAAACATATATTAAAAAACAATTAATCAAATAAGGTCGATTAGTTAAAAGGAAACAATTAACCAGGATACACCAATAAGTAATCTGATTTCTAATTGGATGAAGGAATAGGGAATTTCCAAATTGGAAGGGGGAGATTGAACAGGTACAATTCCTTGAAACCAGAAAAAAAGAAGTGTCTCATTCCCCCTAAGTGTCTGTGAATAATCAAAGGAGCATGGAAACTACAGCTTATCAGTATGGAGTCAGTTTTCAGATAAGACATATGGGTTGCCTGAGATGTACAACTGTGAGAAAACTCCTTGCATTGGTCTTTGGATCCGACTGTGTTTCTGGTCAATATAAATAGGTCCTTGGTTGAGGGTCTTTAAACAGCAAGTAGGATTGTCAGAGTGGATTCAACTTTCACTGCTACTAAGCTGCCATCTTGGCTCTACCCCTCCCTTTAAAGAGCAGGTAGAAAGGGTCCAATTTCCTAGTCATTAAGGATTGGTTCAAACAATGCAAGATTTTCTCCCAATTCCCACAATTGAGTAGTTTTCTCACAAGATAGAAATTGAATTAGATCCATAATTGTATATAAAAGAAACAGAAGTAACTTCAGAATTGAGTCACAAGATGGAGTCAATGCTGTTCACTCAGTTTCCTTGCTGGTTATTTGCTGTTCTAATCTCCTCAATTCCCTCAGTTTCCTTAATCAGAAAGACCTAAATTCAAATATGGCCTTAGATGTTTAATAGCTGTGTGACCCAGGGCAAATCATTTCATTCTGTTTGTCTAAGTTTCTTTATTTGTAAAGTGAGCTGGAGAAGGGATTAACAAATCACTGCAGTATCTTTGCCAAGAAAACCCCAAATGGAGTTATGAGGAATCAGTCATGACTGAAATAATTTAACAACAAAAAAAGAAAAAAAAAGAAAAAAATAGATTACCCATTACACTCTCCCAATGGATAATGGGAGTAGTCCATGGCTGAGGTTTACCAGGGAAAGATCTTCAAAAGTTTAAGAGGCCAAATGTTATAAGAGAAAACAGGGTGTAGAATTAAAGTAGTTCTCCAAGGGTCAAGATGTGGAAGGGAGAGCATTGTAGCTAGTACAAAAGTGATAGCCTAGGAAAGAACTGAGGGATCAAGAGATTGGTAGTCAAGGTGAGGATAAAGGACAAGGTTTAGAGTTGCATGGCAGAGGGAAAGATGGCACAAATGTTATGACATGAGGGAATTTCAGAGTTCATGCACATGGGAGTGATGCCTTTGTGAATTATGGCAAAGTCAAGGGTATCTAAATATAACTGAGGTGGGGTGGAAATGTTCCATGGTCATGGGAAATGAGTAAGCTGAAGAACTGCGAGGTTAATGAGTTTGAGAGAGTATCAATATGTATTTTGAAGTCCCCTAGTATGAGGGCAGGAATTGTATAGGAAAGAAAGTCTGTAAGTCAGCCTCTGAACTCAATTAGAAAAGAAAGGAATATCTGGGACGTCAGTAGACAATAGCTATCAGAATTTTGATTGGATGGTAGATGTAGATTGAGTGAAGCTCAAAGGAGGAGAGATTACTGTGGTATGATGCTTACAAGTGAGGTACAAGGAGCATTCCAACTCTCCATTCCCTTGCCCCTTTCAACTCATAAATTGAGGAGAATATCAGGGCTGGAAAGGGAGTCCAGGGAAGCTGTGTCCCCAGGAGGGAGTCAAGTGTCAGCGAAAGCTAGAAGATGGAAGGAGTGAGAAAGGAAAAGATTTAAGATAAAAGCAAGATTTTTACCTATGAAGTAAACAGAGTATTATGAAACTGACATCCTAATATATTATAATTTCAATGGACCCTTAAATTCAATTCCCTACTTTGCTATGAAAAAGCAGTAGAGAGGATCTAGGTCTGATTGGCTGCTAGCCCAGGTTTAAGTCTGTGTTTTGGCACTGATCTATGAAAGGCTCTTTCTTGCCCATGTCCCAAGATCTTCTTTGACTGAGCTCTAGGATTACCCAGAGGGAGACTGAAGAGGCAAAACCCATGAGTTCTGGGATTATCTGGAGGGAGAATGAATGAGAAACAAATCCCAAGAGCTCTAGGATTACCCAGAAGGAAGTTGAATGAGAGGCAAAGCCCAGGGTTGGCACCTGCTTTGGCCAATCTGGTCCTGCCTAATGTTCATCCCAGAGTTGGCACCTGCTTTGGCCAGTCTGGGCCTGCCTATTGTTCAGCCCTGACTCTACCCTGCCTTTGCTTTCTCCTCCTTCTCAATTTGGCACCTTAATTCCAAATGTGAGAAAATGCCTTGGAGAGCCTTCCTCTGTGGAGAAGGGAAATACTTAAAAGACAATGGAGACTTTGAAATGTCAATCTGATTAAGTCTTTTGTGCACCCCCTACCCAAACACTCAGCATTAGAATCCATGCTCCCCTCTGTCCTATCCTACAGACTCCAATATTCTCAGAATTCCTTGCTCTTTAACATGAGGCCACTACCAGAAGCTTCAATGGCTAGGGTGCTGAATTTAGTGGCATAGGGCCCAATATTGAATTCTAGAGTCATTACTGACTATCCATGCCACCTTGGACAAGTTATTTTACCTAGGTCTCTATTTACTCTTCTATAGAATGAAGGAGTTAGACCAGATGAGCTTTAAGCTCCCTTCTAATCAACATGTAGGCTACTATTTCTCTCTGCTCCTTTTTAACCCCCTACCTCACCAAGGAGAAATGGAAGTGAAGCATGTAATAGCAATGGACATATGTACATCACCAGCTTGAGAAAGGAGTTCAAGGACATAGTTCCTGAACCTCTACCTCCTGTGTAGAGGAGGGGGTGGAAGGTGAATTCCTAAGACATGGTGACCCTGGATTTTTGCCTTCTAGCCAGAGAATTTCTTTGATAGCATCAACTTTGAGAATTGCCTTGGGTATTTAGGCATAAGATTTAAGAGCTCCTAAATTCAAAAGTTGAGGCATTTCCTTCTAGAGTATGGGTTCTGTTATGGGGAAAGCAGGAAGTACCAAGGCAGAGAGAGAGAATTCCAGAACCCTGGAGACAGTGCTGACTCTACTGGGACAGTTGGTTGGACTTGGCTCTCTGGAGAAGACCCTGTCTGTGTGGACTTATCCTACAAGTCTTTTACCTTCTGGGAAGTGGTTGAGTTTGGTTTTAAAACTCCATAGGTGGACTGTGTGAGCTAAACCATTATTCTTCTTCTTAATTGGATTTATACCTGCTACTGCTGTGATTTCTACAGGACTCCCGCCAAACCCAGAGGACAACTGTTTGTGAGATATCTCCCTTTTGACTCAGTGAGCCTGTGTATCTTCCAGCTTTCCCTTTCTCTGAACACTAGCAAAAGTGGGATTCTGTTTAGGAGATAATATAGATAGCTGGGATCTGTAGGTAGAGATTCAGTGTAGATAATATCTATTCAAACCTATTGGATATTGGTGGAAGGAATTAGTTTTCATACCCAGTTAGATAATCCCAATCCCTTCCCCCTACCTGTCCTAGTTTAAATAAACCCATATTTACAACATTGTGGTAACTTGTCAGTTTCTCCCTGGAAGCCTTCCCAAACCCAAGGACTTCTGATAGCTGGCACTAAGGGCTATACCATCCAAGTATCTAGAAATCCACCTAACCTTACATACGTATTTATTTTTTATTTCAGTTTCTAAACTGTAGTCTGGGAGCCTAAATTTTCTTAATGATTTTTAATATAATTGGTTTCTTTAGAATCCAATGTAATTTTATTTTATGCATATTATATATTATATATATTATGTTCATTAGATATGTAACATATGTTATTCTGAAAAGGGGTCCATTACCAGACTAGATGAGAAGAGATCTATGATGCAAAAAAGGTAAAAAATCCCTTGTGTGCCAAGAGAATTTTCTTCATGTAGTATGCTGCCTGATAAAAAGAAGAAGCATAGTATCCTTAGCTACTGTGCCACATCCTTTTTGGAAGAAAAGAGAAAAGAATAATACATATCTGATAGAACAAGTATTATTTGTTTGTTGTTTATCAGTCATGTCCAACTTTTCATGACCATACCACACCAGACCCTACTATATTCCACTATTTCTTGAAGTCTAAATTCATGTTCGTTGCTTCCATTACACTATCTATTCATCTCATCTTCTGTTGCCCCTTCTCCTTTTACCATCAATCTTTCCCAACATCAAGGTCTTTTCCAATGAGTTCTTTCTCATTATGTGGCCAAAGTATTTAAGCTTCAGCTTCAGTGATTGTCCTTCCAATGAACAGAGTTAATTACTTTAAGTATTGACTGATTTAATTTCCTTGTTGTCCAAGGGACTCTCAAAGCAAAATTCCAGTGAATTATTCCCCAGTACTAATGGAGATTTAGAAGACCCTAAAGTATGAGAGTAAATCATTGGGTGGTCCCATAAATTATGTGGAGAGCTTATAGGACTCTACGAGAAAAAGATCACTGGAATAATAGAGGGTTGTCTTCCATTAGGAGCTGATGGACTCTTTGAGTGTTTCTTTTCTGTGACCCATGGCCCATATTGTGCATTGAATGCTTTGTGGGAGTTTGGAATCCTGCTGACCACATTTGAAGAACAAACACGAATTATTGTTAAGCTTTATTTTGGAGATTTTCTTGAATTAACTCTGAGCAAAAGTATGAAGTAGGGAAAATTGATCCTCTTAGAGGCAAGCCTCCAAGACTGAACCCCATCATGTGAGCCTTCAATTTTGAGGAGGGAGCCTGAGCCACCAACTAAAATCCTGATCTTACTATCTTAGTCTCTCTCCAAAAATTCTTTATGTATGGATGAACACTCTTTCTCTCTCCCTCCCCACCCCCCACTCTCGCTCTCTCTCAATGAACTCAGAAATGAGACATTAAGGAAAAGGGAGTCCTGGATAGGGAAACCCCAAGAGAGCGCAAAAGTCTATGGGGGCCACTATTCAGAGAGACTGATCATGAGATCATGAGTCAGTCCATTAGGAGGTCTCTGTAGCCTTTCTTTGCCTCAATTGTCTTTGATTGCCTTCTTCAAATAGTGGCCTTCATTCCTTCAACCTCAGGTTTATTGGGGGAGCTCCTTAAAGTGACCAGGATCCTTGCTATCCACCCTTTTACCTTCACACCAAGTAATCCACTTCCCTAGTGAAGCAGATGGAATTGGAACAAAACCTAAATCTTTTAAAATTTGTACCAGAAGAGGATCAAAATGGGCTTAAAACCATGCATTGCAAAGCTGGAGTACTTGGTACCATAGCAAAGTCTCATCCAAAATTGGAACCTAAGAGATATTTGTTGAATCAATGATGAACAAAAATGTAAGCTATTCTCCACACAGTTCCCTGGGCAATGACTTTTTGAAAGAAAAGAGAACCCAGACAGTACCTGCATGACATACTGTTCCTCCTCACCTCTGTTTTAGAATTCATAGTTCTGTCCAAGATTCAGCAGAATTGTTACCTCGATTCTATATTTTTCCTGCTCTGCCTCCTCCTCTCCTCCCCACCCTCTAGTATTAGTGTTTCCTTCTCCAAAATTATTTCATAAATATTTCTTTTGTTATTGTTATCTAATCATTTCAATCTGGTCTGATTCTTTGTGATCCCATCTGGGGTTTTCCTGGCAAAAATACTAGAGTGATTTGTTATTTCCTTCTCCAGTCTATTATCTGAGTACATATTGTTTTCCCCCAGTAGAATGTAAGATTCAGGAGGGCAGAGACTGTTTCATTTTCATCTCTGTATCCAGGCCCCTTGAACAGTGTCTGTCATGTATAATGAACTTAGTAGATGCTTGTGGGATTGAATTCATTCCTATGATCCTCTTCCCTGCCTCACTCTTGGTTTGCACCAGCTATTAAAGTTTGCAAGGCATCTACAAGCTAGATTATCTCATCAGACCCACCCAACAAACCTATGAGATGGATACTACAAGTATTATTATCTCCCTTTTCTGACAAGGTTCTCTCTGTCCTCATTACCCAAGTTGCTCTTCACTCCCTGAACCCTTCCCTCCCACATCAAAGATTTGTCAGTTGAACCTCAAGGATATCTCTTGCCCTGGTCTCTGTCTCTACTACTGCATCCTAGTCAGGTTTTCAACACCTCTCTTCTGGACTACTGTAATGTACTCCTGAGATTGTTCTCCCTGCTTCAAGTCCCTCCCATCTCCAATCTATTTTCAATAAAAATCTCAAATAAATGTTCCTAAAGCAGAAATCTGACCCTGTCATTCCCTGGCTCTGTAGCTCCTTGGATAAAATACTGTTATAAAAATAAAGGCAGGATAATCTCTATACTGCTACTAATGTTACTAAGGCTAGTTATTATAGTTGTTATTAATCTGTATATAATCTGAGGAAGCTTTGGTTTGGTTCCCTAATGGCTGGTGCAGGGGCACCCGAGTCCTTCCATCCAGCTAGATGTTATAATAACTGCCCATCTTTATAACAGTGCCCTGGCAGGATCCCTAAAGATCAATGTATGGGTAACCCTTTCAGGTCCCACCTGGGGTTGATTGATTATTGATATTGGGCTCTATCAGCCTTGGATAATGTTTATCTGACTGCATTGCTCCCTCCCCAGAGTGGTGATGGAATAACTACTCCAGGAAGGTACTTAATAACTTTTATCTATGTTGTATACAAGGGAAAGGAATGATCAGGAATGGGTTGGGGAATAGGAGACCCTATCACTAAATCAAAGACAATAATCCCTCAGGACTGTAGGCTGTTCAGTAATGCTGGGTTTTTTTCTTCACCTCCTCTGGCTCAGCCTGGCCACAGCCAAACCAGAGTAAGCAAACTGTTTGGATGATGCAAATATTGATGATGGTTTCTCTCAGCTTCTTACTGCTAGTTGTTTTTACAGTCCTACAGCCTTCAGGAAATACCACCCTTACCACCCTCTTCTTCTTCTCCTACCCACTTCCCGGATCACCCCCCGGGCCCCGGGATACCTAAATATCTAGAGATTCAGAGAGAATCAGAGGATCCACGGTCTGACCCACAGGTCAATCAGTGTTCAAGACCAAATGTCCAAGGCAAGAGTTTAGGCAAGGCTCAGCCAAAGCAAAGTCAAAGCCAAACGGATCCCCAAAAGACAAGGAGTCCAACCGTCCCTGTCAGGGGCTGCCCCAGGTATTTATATCCTTTCTGGCCAACTGCCTTTCCTCCTGTCCTCATGGCCTCTGGGAACATTCCGATGTCTCCAACTGTCTTCACCTGTCAATCAAGGTGAGACTCTTAGCTCCCAGAGACTGATTATGACAAAACATACTTCTCCATTTGGCACTGAAGGCCCTTCATAATCTTATTCTGTATTATTATCCTTCATTTGTTTTGGTTATGAGCTAAAAAGATCTATTTGCCTTTCATCACCATCTCATATTTCTTTGCCTTTCCTTGGGCTGGCCCCCTGGCCTATAATGCAATCCTTCCTCATCTCACCTCTTAGATTCCCCTACATCCCTTCAAAAGTCAGTGCATCAGATCAATGGAGAAGGGAAGAATTTATGACCAAACAAGAGATAGAAAACATTATAATACATAAAATGAGTAATTTTGATCATGTTAAATTAAAAATCAATGCAACCAAGATTAGAAGGAAAACAACAAACTGGGGGAAAATTTTACAACAAATTTCTCTGATAAAGGTCTCATTTCTCAAATATATAAAGAACTAAGTGAAATTTATAAGGTTCTAAATCATTCCCCAATTGATAAATGGTCAAAAGGCATGAATAGGCAGTTTTCAGATGAAGAAATCAAAACCATCAATAATTATATGAAAAAAATATTCTAAATCCCTCTTGATTAGAGAAATGCAAATTAAAACAACTCTGAGGTAAATCTTACACCTAGCAAATTGGCCAATATGACAGTGAAGAAAAATAATAAATATTGGAGGGGATGTGGCAAAATTGGGACACTAATGCATTGCTGATGGAACTGTGAATTGATTCAATCATTCTGGAGGGTGTAAGTGTGAAAAAGAGGTTTTATGGGTTCAATATATTAAAGTTGGTCACCAGAGGATTGAACTATTATCAATCCTCAATTAAGAATAATCTCAAATCAAAATTGACTTTTATGGAAATTTATTTACATGAGAAGAGAAAGAGGAAGTACGGAAATAAGAATCTATCCCACTGATTAGTCCATGTAGATCTTAACCCTCAGCCGAGGGTTAAAGGGCCTGAGGCCCAGAGGTGGATGGAGCAAACTTCATTCACAGAGTCTATAAAAGGAAGTTTCTTAATAGAAGTTCAGGAAGATTCAGTCTTTAAATTCACCATGTGGAACAGTCTCAGTCAAGAACCAGCAAAGCTCCCTCAGGTCCCCTTCACCAAACCAGCTGCAGCCTCACTCACTCAACTCCCTCTTTTATAGCAGTCATGTATGTAGCATTTCCAGTGCCTTCCCCTAGCCTGTGTGTCCAATCACAATAGATGCTTTCTCATAGAAAGTGTAGGGGGCGGTCCGTTGATTCTGATTCGTTACTCACTCTAGCACACGTGGGTTAGGACCTCCCAGAATTGGAAGGTGCTCTCACCTTTTGTGATTAAATCTAAAGATGGGCAGTATAGATGTAATCTAATTATCACAATCCCCCCTGTTATCATTTGGGA